>NW_026459885.1:0-60792 GCF_021730395.1 Mercenaria mercenaria
CTCTGTGAACAACAGTTTGGGAAGGACATACGACAAACCTAACAATCTATAGGAAACGGCTCTGTTTTCCTGTTGAAACTTCAAACTTCACTTGTTTATTATCATGTCTGTTACGTTTTATGTATGTGGGTTATATACTTTTTAGCAGGGTATGACAAACTTTCAAATTACTAAATTTTCAAAGGTCATAGCCCTGATGTTACAGAGTAAAACACAAGTCTCATTGCAATATATTAGATTAAAGTTGCTGTCTGGACACTGTTTTCAATTTGATCTTAGCCTTAAGCACTCAAATGGCGCTTTTAAGGCTCTTTTCTTATCTTTCATAAAGATATCTTAGACAACTTAGACTACTCTGTAGGGTTTGAACTTTCAAACAGGTCGGAAAGTAGGGAAATACACCGCAACGTCTAATAAAGGTGACCTTGCCTTTACCTTCTGGTCGCAGATGCAGTCCAAAACATAGTTTTCTCTATAACGTACTTACAAACTACGGTTTACTTTAATATATAAATCCAAACCTGTGTTATTGAGAAGACATTTTTTCTGTTTATAACAACAGTGTATTTCTGCATACGGTGACTTTGACCTCAAATCCAAGTAGTCAACCTCATATATTTATTAATATTTCTGCAAAGTTTCATTTTTCAAAGTTGTTTTACTTTTTGATAAGCTTTAACACGCGTTTAAGAAAAACAAATTCAAGATACATAACTGTCTTTATATCCGAATAAAGTAAAATTAGTTTCTCAGTTGGTACTGACATGAATTACAACATGTGTACGACACGGCAACGAATCGAGTACCACAAAAACTGGATACAAAACTGCATCAATAATATAATTAAAATGTGTACTTTTAACTAAGAATAGGAGGACAAGCGTGCCTGTATCGCTTGACATATACACCCTGGCATTTTCATTTGGGTTAGATCTTTTGGTATAGAAGACTGTGCCAATTGAAAAATTATCCCGACTTTATTTCTAAAACAGTACGACAGAGATCTTTTAATATATCAAAATGAATATTGATTCTTTTAAATCCCTCCCTACCAAATGAACACTACCACAGTTTTTATCGGAAGGTAGTTATGAATTATATAGAATTAAGCAATGTATATAAAAGTTGCAACCACTTTCATTTGAAAAAAAAAAAAAAGATATTTAAGGCCTCACCAAATTAAAAAGTTGTTCATCGGATTTGCCGCTCGTATATTTTCAGAAACACAAAAAAAAATTGTTGTTGTTTTTGGCTTTCGCTCGCACGATTGAAAAAAATCAATCCAAAATTTTTTGGTGCGCTACTTTTTCCGGACGTAAAAGTGTAAAGATGCTTATAGTTCCAGTCCCAGATTGTTCTCAAATGGATTTTAATCAAAATAAATACATACTACGCATACATCGTCTATAATAAATCATAACACTTATATTTAGTTGCATTAAAATTACTTCCCCTTTATGCAGTTACGCCATTTTCTTCAAATGTTTACCAAATTACATGCTACAAAAATCGATTTATTTCATTGAAAACTGGATGAAGAAAAACATACTAATTTATTGGATAGCATCAGTCTACATTATTTTGGTATGGGTAAATACTTATTGATGCATGTCACTTATCTGTTTTCTGGGGGTTTTTTTCCTGTCCAAATGATCAGCATTTGCATACGAAAGTTGGTGGAGTAAGGAATTTACATTGCGAGTTGTTTTCAAAACAGTTTCAATTTTCAAATTTTCCAATCATTTAGTAGATTAATGTTAATGCACGTTAATTTCCATTTCAGACTTTGAGACTTTGTTTCAATAAATTTAATATGTTTTGAAAGTTTAAAGTTAGTAAAAGAGCTGTATATAAGACATCATGCTCGACTTTTCTGAATCAGAGCTTTTCCAGTAAAATGGGCATAATAGTCAGAAGCTATTAAAGTACAGAGCTATTGGTCATTATATGAAACTTAATTAAAAATAGTCTATGTTAAAAAGGGGCATAACTCTGTCTAGATTCAGACTTAAGAGTATTGTTTCTCCTGGTCTAGACTTTGACAGAAAATAACTGTTCTAACTTTCAAATCAGAAGCTTTAATAGATCTAGTAACACTCACATAGATATTTGATGTATCAAAATCTTTGTAAAGTCAGCTAAGAATGCTACATTTCCATCGCAGTAAATATTCAAGTCATATATGTATGTGATAAGTATGGTGTAAGGTTATACATTGTTGTTTATTATATATTTTCTAACAGCATTTTTAAAAGCATGCATTATTTGATTACAGTGTACTGTATGACAAAGTTATTACCTTTTTTCACGAGTTCGCTTTGTTGTGCATCTGCAGGTTAGATTTTCTCAGTCCCTGGGGACTTACTTTTTAATTTAAAAGGGCTATACATTCTATTTTAATGTTTATATTAGCCATTCGAGAGCCAAATGAAGACAAATGCATTTCTTCGCTCTTCGCTTGCTCCTGATTTTCTCAAAAACCAAAAAAAATGTATTTAATTTTTTTTTTTTTCGCTCGCCGCCTCAAATTTTTCAGAAAAAAAAATCCGATCAACAACATGTCAATTTGGTGTGGCCTAAAGCATTTTGTTTTTGTCACAAAAGCTGAATGCGTTTTACCCTTTTTGCGGATAATGAAGTTATTGAAAATTCGTTGTTGTTGATGTTTTCTTTAAACTAACAATATGAGGTCAAGAGGGCCGTCAAGAGGGTCTGTATCGCTTTAAATATACAGTCAAACATTAAATCTAACTGAATAGCGGTTTGTCACATTTTTTTTTCGCATATCCCTATCACGCTGAAACAAATATCATTTTTGCAAAAGAAACATGACTTTGTCTAGCGGATTGCACGAAATGAGTTAAAATGATAAATCATTTACATGAACAGTATACATATAATTTATTGATATCGTAATTTCTAAGAAACAAAACAATTTTTAACAGCAAGAAGCATGAGACGGATGTAATCCTGGTAACAACAAAGTACAGATTCCATTATGGGTTCCAGAGTTATGGACCCTGAAAGGTCCAAAATTAGCTATTTTAAGCTTGTCTGCACAATAGCAGCTTTATTTATGACTTGATTTTTACCAAACTTGCAGACAACTTGTATCACCATAAGATCTTTGTTCGTTTCTGGAACTGGCCAGATTCCTTATGGGTTCCAGAGTTATGGCCCCTGAAAGGCCCAAAATTAGCTATTTTGACCTTGTCTGCACAATAGCAGCTTTCTTTATGATTTGACTTTTACCAAACTTGCAGACAACTTGTATCACCATAAGATCTTTGTTCGTTTCTGGAACTGGCAAGATTCCATCATGGGTTCCAGAGTTATGGCCCCTGAAGTGGTCAAAATTAGCTATTTTGACCTTGTCTGCACAATAGCAGCTTCATTTATGATTTTATTTTAACCAAACTTGCATAAAACTTGTGTCACCATAAGATCTTGGTTCCTTTCTTGAACCGGCCAGACCCCTTAATGGGTTCCAGAGTTATGGACTCTGATAGGGCCGGAATTAGCTATTTTGACCTAGTCTGCACAATAGGAGCTTCATTTATGATTTGAATTTAATCAAACTTGCACAAAACTTGTGTCACCAAAAGATCTTGGTTCCTTTCTTGGACCGGCCAGATCCCTTAATGGGTTCCAGAGTTGTGGCCCCTGAAAGGGCCAAAATTGGCTATTTTGACCTTGTCTGCAAATACCAGCTTCATTTATGATTTGATTTTAACCAAACTTGCACACAACTTGTATCACCATAAGATCTCGATTCTTTTTTATACGCCCGCAGGGACGTATTTTGTTATCGCCTCGGTGTCCGTCTGTCTGTCTGTGTGTTGGTTTGCAATTTCCCTTCCGCTCTGTTACCTTTCGAACCCCTTGATGGATTTCAGAGAAACCTGACACAAATGTTCACTCATTGAAAGGATGTGGGCGGCGTCCACAGACCTTGTCCGGAGCATATCTTCTACATGCATGGAGGGATTTTAATGAAACTTGGCACAGTTGTTCACCATCATGAGTCGGAGTGTCATGCGAAAGAACCAGGTCCCTAGGTCTAAGATCAAGGTCACACTTAGAGGTCAAAGGATACAAGAATGAAAACTTTGTCCGGAGCATATCTTCTTCATACATGAAAGGACTTTGATGTAGCTTGGCACAGTTGTTCACCATCATGAGACGGAGTGTCATGCGCAAGAACCAGGCCCCTAGGTCTAAGGTCAAGGTCACACTTAGAGGTCAAAGGTCAATTTCAACAATGACTTTGTCCGGAGCATATCTTCTTCATGCATGGAGGGATTTTGATGAAACTTGGCACAGTTGTTCACCATCATGAGACGGAGTGTCATGCGCAAGAACCAGGTCCCTAGATCTAAGGTCAAGGTCACACTTAGAGGTCAAAGGTCAAATTCAAGAATGACTTTGTCCGGAGCATATCTTCTTCATGCATGGAGGGATTTTGATTAAAGTTGGCACAGGTCCCTAGGTCTAAGGTCAAGGTCACACTTAGACGCCAAAGGATACAATAATGAAAAATTCAAAAATGACTTTGTCCGGAGCATATCTTCTTCATGTATGGAAGGATTTTGATGTAGCTTGGCACAGTTGTTCACCATAATGAGAGGGAGTGTCATGCGCAAGAACCAGGTCCCTAGGTCTAAGGTCAAGGTCACACTTAGAGGTCAAAGGATACAAGAATGAAAACTTTGTCCGGAGCATATCTTCTTCATGCATGAAAGGACTTTGATGTAGCTTGGCACAGTTGTTCAACAACATGAGACGGAGTGTCATGCACAAGAACCAGGTCCCTAGGGGTAAGGTCAAGGTCACACTTAGAGGTCAAGGATAGAAGAATGAAAACTTTGTCCGGAGCATTTCTTCTTCATGCATTGAGGGATTTTGATACAGCTTGGCACAAATGTTCACAAGCATGAGTCGGGAGTGTCAGGCGCAAGAACCAGGTCCCTAGGTCTAAGGTCAAGGTCACACTTAGAGGCCAAAGGTCAGATACAAGAATGACTTTGTCCGGATCATTTCTTCACAATTGTACACTATCATGAGACGGAGTGTCATGCACTGGTCCCTTCTTTTGAATTACTTCCCTTTGCTGTTACTATAAATAGCTTATATTGTAACATTTTCATTACAAGTCGTAGGGAAAAATCGAGACCACTTTTCTGTAGTACAACATGCATGTTACATCCAATTCTGAGGTGTATTTTGAGCTATCTCTACCTGGTAAGGATTTTTGTATGGACTTGTAAATTTTTTTTTCTCTTTAAAGATTAACTTCCCTTAGTTGTTACTATAAATAACTTACATTGTAACTTTTTTTATAATTGACCGTAGGGAAAAACCAAGACCACTTTTCTGTGTTACTTTCAAATTTTGGGTGTATTTCAAGGTATCTCTACCTGGTAAGGATTATTTGTGGACTTAGAAAAATAAAAGAATTACAATAATTTCTAAAAAAAAAACAACATTGTAAACAACTAGAAAATTAAAATTCTATTTGCAAATACAGGTGCTAGTGTAAAGCAATTTGCTTGTGACATTCTGGCACTCTTGTTATTACTTCCCTTTAATGTTACTATAAATAGCTTATTTAGTAACTTTTTTATTATTGACTGTAGGGAAAAACTGAGACCACTTTTCTGTGGTACAACATGGATGGTACCTCCAATTTTTAGGTGTATTTTGACATATCTGTACCTTGTAAGAATTATTTCTTTATGTTTCTGGCGAAAGTAATGGTACTCAGGTGAGCGATATAGGGCCATAATGGCCCTCTTGTTTAATTTGAATTTTAATTGTTTAAGATGTGTTTATTTTGAAAGTCACTGTTCTTACTTTCCTTGACTTTAAGTATTAATTAGAGCATGTGCCAACTTTGCTTGTTTTCTATTTTGAATTTAACTTCACCAGTAGCCCTGTGTTTGAACATGTCCATTTTGACCTCTCCCAAGCAAAACAAGACATAAACCTCTCTCTTAAGTTTTACTGTTTCTGCCATTTTACATAACAAAATTATACCGTTTTACCCATAATTAGCTCACCTGAGCAATGCTCAGGTGAGTTTTTCTGATCGCTCGATGTCCGGCGTCCGTAGTCTTTCGTCTCTCGTCTGTCTGTCGTCTGTCGTCCGTCAACATTTAGCTTGTGTATGCGCTAGAGGCTGTATTTTTCATTTGATCTTCATGAGGTTTGGTCAGAATGATTACCTTGATGAAATCTAGGCCAAGTTTTAAAATGAGTCATCTGGGGTCAAAAACTAGGTCACTAGGTCAAATCAAGGAAAAACATTGTGTATGCGATAGAGGCTGTATTTTTCAATTAATTTTCATGAATATTGGTCAAAATGATAATCGTGATGAAATCTAGGTCGAGTTCAAAAATGGGTCATCTGGGGTCAAAAACTAGGTCACTAGGTCAAATCAAGCAAAAACATTGTGTATGCGATAGAGGCTGTATTTTTCAATTGATCTTCCTGAATATTGGTCAGAATGATTACCTTGATGAAATTTAGGCCTAGTTCGAAAATGGGTCATCTGGGGTCAAAAACTTGGTCACTAGGTCAAATCAAGCAAAAATATTGTGTATGCGATAGAGGCTGAATTTTTCAATTGATCTTCATGAATTTGGTCAGAATGATAACCTTGATGAAATCTAGGCCGAGTTCGAAAATGGGTCATCTGGGGTCAAAAACTAGGTCACTAGGTCAAATCAAGAAAAACCTTGTGTATGCGATAGAGGCTGTACTTTTCAATTGATCTTCATGAGTATTGGTCAGAATGATAACCTTGATGAAATCTAGGCCGAGTTCGAAAATGGGTCATCTGGGGTCAAAAACTAGGACACTAGGTCAAATCAAAGAAAAACCTTGTATATGCGATAGAGGCTGTATTTTTCAATTGACCTTCATGAATATTAGTCAGAATGATTGCCTTGATAAAATCTAGGCCGATTTTGAAAATGGGTCATCTGGGTTCAAAAACTAGGTCACTAAGTTAAATCAAGCAAAAACCTTGTGTATGAGATAGAGGCTGTATTTTTCAATTGATCTTCCTGAAATTTGGTCGGAATGATTGCCTTGATAAAATCTAGGTCAAGTTTGAATATGGGCCATCTGGGTAAAAAACTAGGTCAATAGGTCAAATCAAAGAAAAACCTTGTTTATGTGATAGAGGCTGTATTTTTCAATTGATCGTCATAAAATTACGTCAGAATGATTGCCTTGATGAAATCTAGTTCGAGTTTGAGTATGGGTCATCTGGGGTCAAAAAGTAGGTCATAGGTCAAATCAAAGAAAAACCTTGTGTATGCAATAGAGACTGTATTTTTCAATTGATCTTCATGAAATTTGGTCAGGATGAATGCCTTGATAAAATCTAGGTCAAGCTCAAATATGGGTCATCTAGGTCACTAGGTCATATCTAAGAAAATACTTGTTTAAACTAAAGAGACCACATTTTTGGTCCAATCTTAATTCAAATTGGCCAGAATATTTGTTTCCATGAAATCACTAGGTCAAACATGTTTACACTGTTATGGTGTGTTTCTCAGGTGAGCTACCTAGGGCCATCTTGGCCCTCTTGTTGTAAGATCAAAAATGTTACATCTTAAATGATCATATCATTTCAGTTTTAATTGTTCAGAAGTAAAAAGATGCAGATAATGGCACCTAAGAAGCGAAAACGAAACTTTAGAATGCGTTACGCTTATTATAGGTTTTATTCTGGGAACATTTTTTTTAAATCAAACATTATATGTCCTGACGGATAGATCGAAATGACTTTTAAAACAACAGGTGTAAAAACGTTGGAGCGAAATGTCGGTGCAAGTTATTCAAGTTATTTTTTTTTTTAACTTTTCAGTCGTTCATAAGCCAGTTTATCGTCTCGAGGATAATTTGATATAAAACAAATTTTTGTGAAGTTTATTTAACAACCACATTTGTCAGTTGCTTTTCAGGAACAGCCGACGCGAAGTTAATAGAGACTATGCCACAACTGAAAAACGTTTGAGTTTGAACAATATAGTTTTATTGCCCGCACCTGTTTGTCGGCTTTGGTGGTCAATTTGGTAATATTTTTATGTACATGCAAGCTGTTAAACCAGTAACCACTGACAGGAATTAACTGAGACAAGAAATTTCTCATTTTGATCACTCAAATTTGCTATCGTTAAGTTATGCCCCTCTTGCCTATTGCCAATACACAGCATCAAGTTCAACAAAAAAGTTAACGTTCTTTGGAACAAATGCTACTGAATATGAGCAATCAAATTGGAATAGTAAAATTGAAGTCTGTCAAATTTTGATTAATAGATGGAGTAACAGATACTTTACTTTCTTTGGAAAAGTAACGGTTATAAAGTCTTTAAACCTACCTAATCCAATCAATAGCAACACCCAAGTATGTTATTGATAAGATTATTTCAGTGTTTATGAAGTAATAAAAAGGGAAAAAAATAAATGATCTGTTTTGATAGGAAATAAAAATGATGATGGAATAGAAATACCTGACCTAATCTCATATACGAAAACGCTGAAGATGAAATGGGTTAGAGCTTTATGTATAAAAGACGGTGCCAACTGGAAAATTATCCCGATTTTGTTTCTAAACTAGTACAGCAGAGCTCTTTTGATATTAAAAATGAATCCTTTTAATCCCTCCCTACAAAAACAACCCTACCACAGTTTTATCGGAAGGTAGATATGAATTATATAGAATTATGCGATGTAAACAGAAGTTGCACTCCAAAATCATTTCATGACACAAGAACGCAGGTCATATGGACAAAATCTTACATAATATTTACTGACCAAATATTTAAAGATAGTGAAATCAAAAACGAAACTATCCTAAATCAACTAAAAACAAATCTAATTGGATTTCAGTATATTCCAGGAATCTTAAAGCAATTCCTCCATTTTGGAAAATTCATAAAATACCTTGAAAAAACGAGTCAATTTAATTCAAAGTTAAAACTCGCTTAACACCTCATGATTTAAAAAGTTTAACTAATAAAGAAGTGAAACATTTGTTTTTATAAAAAAGCGGTGAAAAACCATATATTCATAGATGTTGGGAACAGACATTAAATATGTCCATGAATTGGAATTCCGTATATTTTGTGTTGAATAGATTCTAATAGACAATAGAGTGAAACAGTTTAAGTTAAAACTAATAACTGTAACAATAGAAAATCTTTCACTTGGAAAATATGTGACTCTCCTCGTTAATGTCCATAGGTCACCCCGCTTTGAGATGTAATTCATGCCATTTTCCAAAAGCTTAAACTATGTAAACGCTTTAATGATTTAGAATACTTTGTCATTGGATATAAAACAGAGCTCACGGCTTATCAAGATGTAAATATTATTCTAAGTCATCTTGGCTTTATTATTTATAAATTTCATATGACAAGTGAAAAGATGGCAAGAAACATTAATGTCATGAAAGTATTGTATTACCATTTTTTAGTTTTAGAAAATTATTATAAGAAAAAGAAACATAACCGTCCCATTCTGAATAAATTTATCAGATACTCGAAAAAAGCACATAGCGATTAGAAATAAAGTATGTCATATCGTTTGTCCTCCCTTTATGCTTGATACCAAATCATAGTCATTCTGAACATTTGTTGATCTATTATTTCAATTTCGACACTAGATAACTAAATCTTCTGTCCTTACTTTGCGTTGTGATCTCATTCACTTAAAGACTTTCTGTAACAGACGCATTAATGTTTTTTCACTAATTCTATTTGTAATCTAAATCTAATAGAATCGATTATATTGTTTAGTCAAAAACGTCTAATTATTATGTACTTCTCTTTTTATGTAGTTAAGGTATTGTGACTGTACATAGTTTGGCTAGTATCGAGGAAAATGCATAAAGTCCATCAACGGATTTTATACGATCCTACGAGCACAATATTTCCTGCGACAATGTGTGCATGTCTCTCAAGGTAAAGCTGGAAATCTTCAACTACATACTTATAAACACTTGCAAATGGGTAAACGAAGCAGCTATAATAACAACGTCAAAACAAACATTTATTGTACACAAACTGACGTCACAAACGTTATCATATATTTGCTATTATATTTACATGTCAAAATTGAAAAAAAAAAAGTATTTGACTTAATTTCAAGTCAAGTTTGTAATAATGAAAGTAATTTTAATTATGTAATAAAGAAAGTTATGCCCCTTTTTCGATATATATTATTTTTGTAACGCTTTGTATGTACGTAGGTATCTCAGTGACCCCTATTTGGAATGGATTAAATGTCAACACACCTGTTCAGTATGGTAATCTTACATGCAATGTGCAGGTTTCTCTGTATTCTTTTTCTTATTCCTTTTTTCCCTTTTTGCCGCTTCTTCAAATTAACAAATTTTGGTTAAGCTTTTGTAATTGTTCCACTGACCTCTTGTAAGGCTGAAATGAACCTTTACACACTTGTTTACTGTACTGATCCGACATACTGTGCATAGGTTCAATATTCTGTTTTGCTTTTTTCATGACGTTATGCCCCTATTTTGACTCGGCAATTTTTTGTAAAGTCTTTGTATGTTAGCAGGTATTTTTTAATTTAGCTTTATAAGAAGGGAACGTTTTGCTGCTTTAACATAAATGCAAAACTTAAACATTTAAAGACTTACAAGACTTCCTTTTTCTCTCTCTCTGCGTGTGTGTGTGTGTGTGTGTGTGTGTGTGTGTGTGTTTTGTCTTCTTCTTTTTTTGTTATGAGCGGCCATGGTGGACAGATCAAAAACAAAGGCTACTGTTGTAGTAACCATAGAGCGATTCAATAATTTGACAGTTATCCGATAAATTCTTTCAACTAATCGTAATTGTTCATAGTGTCGCGAAAGTTTCATGACTTTAAAAAAAAACTCATATATAATGGCTGTATTTAAAACCCATCTTGAAACGTGAAGAAAAATAGAAATCACGACTTAAAATTAAAGACAAGATTCCTTTGCTGATACCTCCAAAAGACATATTTTCTGTTTTGTGCCATGTCCGTGGCATTCTGAAGTGATTTTAAGAAAGTCTCGGTTAAATAATATCAAGAGTTTCATATCTGTCTACAAGGAGGTAATTTTCCGTGCAAGCTTATTATAGCCACAACATAGAAAAAACTGCTGCCGTAAAAGGTATTGCAGAAATTGACTGTCGAAATTGTTCAAACTATTGTTCTAGGTTCAAAAATGACCATGCCGATGTGTGGGACACATATATAATATAGACTTAAATCAAAGAAACTGTGAATACCTTCTTCTGTGAAACTATAATAGCTACAGTCTTGATATTTATATAAACCTACCTCTGAACTTGCACCATGTATCTATAAACTTGAAGTATTTTACGCAGGTGAGCGCTATAGGGTCAGTGATCGCTTGTTATGTTTTTCGGCACTTTTTTAATCAATCTATACATTTGAAGTTTTGGTCTTGAACAGCACACGAGGGACACATTAGTAGCACATTCCGTCTTTAATTTCAAACGGTCAGTCAAAATACGATGGTCCTTTCTGTATGCCTATAGTGTGAGCCATTTTGGATTAGTACATTAGTGTACCGATCAAAGCCTGATATCACACGCCAAATGTCACAGAAACGTGTTGTGTAAAATCATTTAAAATAGGACCTGCTTTTCTGACAAGAACATTTTAAAATTTCCAATACTAACATATAGGATAAAAGTACGAATTCCCCCCTCCCTCCCCTCCCCCTTCCCCCATGGCGGTCATGTTTTTGACAGATCAAAACCATTTGAACAAACTTTGTAAAAGATCACACAATGACCATTTGTGTGAAATCGTTTTTATATCCGTTCAGCAGTTTCACACTTGTAAGAAGATTTCTAAAGTCTCCACTATTTACATATAGGGAAAATGGTCATGCTCTCTGGTGGCTATGTTTTAAATGAATCGGAATAATTTGAACAAAATTCGTAGATGGTCACACAAGGACCATTTGAGTAATATCATTTTTAAATCGGGCAAAAAGTTAAACACTATATATGTACTATGTTTATAATTGCAAAGGGCAATAAATATTGCCTTCTTCAACCAATCTGGATGAAACTTGCAGGGCCTGCATTGCTCTTTAGCAGCCAATACTCCTACTTTGTTTTATTGAAATCGTTTTAACCATGTGTGAGATATGACTTCGGACAGACAGAAAATGGAAATTAAACACTATATTTATAATTGTATTATAATAAATATACATTGCCAGGTACAAGGGCCGAACATCTTGTCGTACTCACGCAATTTGACAGAAACTTGCAGGGTGACATTTCCATGCAATAGCTAACATTCTAATACGTTTAATATATAAATATTCCACGCCATGTCATGGGAATGGTTTCGGACGGACGGACGAACAGGGTGGATGGACAACTCCAAAATAGTATCACAATTTTTAAACTAAAGTTTGCATATATAATAAACTACAGTTGTTGATTGTTTATGAGATCGAATGATTATGGAACCTGTACAGTGCATATCAACTTAAGGTAAAGGGCAAGTGTGTGAAGTTTGAATTCATTCCTTTTATGTGGGTACTGATATACCAGCTTACATATAAAAACTTATAAAAACTGTTATGACGAAAAAGGGACAAAATTGTGGAAAATTGCACAGTAGAATTATGAAAACTGTAAACAAGTGTGTAAAGTTTCAATCCAGTCTCATTAGTGGGTACTGAGATACCAGCTTACATACAAAACCTTAACTAAAATGTCTATGTCGGAAAGGAGTATAAGTTTGTAAAAAAAAAGCAAATTAAAGTTAGCCTTCAAGCGTGACATTGGCCTTTTAGCCAGGGGTCAGGGTATAACGCATGACAGATAATAATTATTAAAAAATGATATTATTACTATACCATTATTTAAAGAAGGTAACACATAAAGACATACAACAGTTCTTAAAAATATTACAAATCTTAAGTTTCAATGCGGCCTTCTGTAAAATAAAAATACAACAGTTCAACATAAAAGTAGACAAAAATGGAACGAACGGACAGACGGACGGACGAAAAGGGCAAATTCTATACTACTCGAAATTTCCTATTTCATCAACGAAAATGTTCGCAGGTAAACGCTATGCCATTAGAAATGCCACTGGTTTTGCATTTTTTCTAAGTAATATATCAAGTGGAGTCTACTATGCAGCATTTAGGTCATGGAGAGCAATACTCAAAAAGTGTGTTTCGGTGCAGAGTGAATACTTTTAAGAGATAACGTGAATATTGTCTTTATTTAAACATTCTAAGGCATTATTTTCATGCATTCGGTTCAAAATGGTTATATATATAACACAACTAAAGTGATGGTTATATTTATAACTCAACTAAAGTGATAGCTATATTTATAATTTATTATTATTATGATATTTATAATTCATAAACAAAAATTTGATCTTGATATTCAGAAACGACCATGTGCTAAGAACTTCGTGTGATGTCAACAGGTTACGGTTTGACACTGCTTCAGTAACCAAAAAGGGTTATGCCATAACTAATCGCGATCATCATAAGATAAAACTATCGTCAGGTAAGTTATTATGGTACCCGGTACAACAATTTTATGCTATTATTCTGCCTGGATGCATTCTGTGCTCCAACGGATTTTTATTATTTATTCTTGTTTTGTCAGAACAATGTAGTAAATTTCCCTATCTATGTAGTCTAACCCTATCGCATTGTACATAATACATTAAAAACATATACACATTTTCATTATAAGTATACGGAGCCAATTTCTTCTCACATTTAGGGCGTAGTAATGTACATTGTATATACATTTCATTCGAAAATCATATTGATTTCTAGAAAACAACACTTTACTCTATTTTAATGCTAAGAATGAATATAATTAAAGTCTTAAACTGAATCAAATTGTAGAAATTTAAAAATAAAGAACACATTAAAATAAACGGGGAGTAATCAAAATGATCAATCTTAAACCATCAACTTTAACAAGAAGTTATTTAATATATAACAATACATTTTGAAAGTCTCGTGTAGTGTAATATGTTCGTGTTTTTTGTTTGTTTTGTTTTCTTGTTAAAGAAGTTAACCGCGATCATCAATCGCAAATACAATCTGTATCTGATTTAGATGACACAGAAACTGAATACACGGTTGTCAATTAACAAATCATGTGAACTAGATCCTATCCCAACATTGTTATTAAAAAATGTCTTGACGAACTAACACCAGTGAGAACAAAAATTATGAATGCATCTCTAGATGCTGCGTATGTGCCCAAAGCGCTCAAACATTCACGAATAAGACCTCTTCTAAAAAGCTAAAAAGCCAAGCCTAGATTCTAATGTCCTAAAACACTATAGACCTGTGTAAAACTTGCCGTTTCTGTCTAAAATCTTAGAAATAGTGGTAGATGTTCAAATTGAAAATCACCTGAGGAACAATGAACTCCATGCAGTTAATCAATCTGCTTATAAGAAATTCCACTCGACCGAAACCGCCCTATTAAAAGTCCAAAATGACATTCTTCAATCGTCGGATAAGAAAAATGTGACTATTCTTGTGATGTTTGATCTCTCTGCAGCATTTGACACTATTGACCACGGGACGTTGATTCATCGCCTTGAACGTCACTTTGATATTACAGGCAAGCCACTCGCATGGATGATGTCATACCTTAGTGACCGCTACCAGACCGTATGCATAGGTGGCGAGCTATCACAACCAGTTCTAATGAAGTACAGTGTACCCCAAGGGTCTGTCCTGGGGCCAAAGAACTACACAAAACCAGTCGGAGCTATCTGCAGAAAGCACAAACTGAATAATCATTTCTATGCGGACGATTCGCAGTTATATCAATCCTTCGAACCAATAAACAAAATGTCTATTGAAGAGATAATTCATCGCGTTGAAAGTTGTTTAAAGGATATAGTAAGTTGGATGAATACTAACATGTTGAAACTCAATGCTGAAAAACTGAAATAATCATATTTTCATCTGAACACAAACCACAATCTGTTTCAAAAATATCTGTGAAAGAGGACGGCTCTGAAATCAAACAATCAGGCAGTGTCAGGATCCTCGGTGCTTTCCTGGATTCGAACATGAAGATGGAGCAATATGTGAATAGTGTGTGTAGGAATTCCTATGCACAGTTGCGACAAATTAGTCACATCAGACAATATATAACCACAAACGCAACCAAATCTCTAATCAACTCTCTTGTCACATCACGTTTGGATTATTGCAACTCTCTTCATTATGGAATTCCAAAACAGTCAATGAACAAACTGCAATATGTCCAAAACACGGCAGCTAGAATCGTAACCAGAACATCCAAATACGACAATACAATGCCTGTTCTGCGTGAACTCCATTGGCTTCCTGTGCATTGTAGGGTAGAATACAAAATTATAACACTTACATATAAGGTACTCAAAGATCAATCACCAGCTTATGTATTGAACATGCTAGAAATATATACACCATCCAGAAATCTGAGATCGCAGAATAATGCCTAAAACTAGTGGTGCCCAAATGTCGAACAATGCGATTTGGTGAAAGGAGCTTTCAGACAGCAGCTGAGAGGTTATGGAAAGCCTTCCGGTCTGGCATAAGAGCGTGCAAGACCCCGCAAAAGTTCAAAAAAGCGCTAAAGACGCATTATTTCATACAATTCTTTGGGGACTAACATCTCACTATTTACCTGATTTATAATGTAGGTACTTTGCCGGCCAATTAATTACTTTAATTAAGACCTCTAGTGTGACGGAATAATGTTGGCGGTGTTTTTTCTGTGGGATGTGTCGTGGATGTTCTCCGGACAGTTTAGGTGGGGATAGACCCAGTCATCCGAGACGGTTTGCATGCTGTGATGCATTTAGCAGACATCATATTGGTTAAATCTGTCCGTTCAAAATGTAAATATCTTCTGTTCTGTTCTATTCTGCTCTTGCTCTGACCTGTGTCTTTGATAGGTCAGTTAATGTTTTATTATATTGTTTTTTTTTGTTTCATGTTTTGATCTGCCTACCTTCCAATTTAAAATGCTTGGTATCTTATTACCGTAATGTAATTCTAAGTTCTTCTATTATAGTTTAGTTGCCATTTTTTTTATTGAACATTATATAAATGATTTTTATGTAAAGCACTTTTGAACGTATTTTTATATGAAAATAGTGCTATATAAATGTGGTATATAATAATAATAATAATAATAATAAAGAAGTCATGCTAAGCAAAGATCCTAATAATGTTATTCATAACATAAATTACGGGCCTGCCTTCGTACTCTCATGGGTATCAGAGCTATCGCTTTAATTCCTCTAGATGATCCTCCAAGACAAATTAAGAGGAAATCCATCAAATAGGTCTTTGATAAAATCCTTATCACCTTTTTGGTACCCAATCTCTGACTCCTGTGGATTGCCACTGCTAGTGGATACTAACTAGATATACAAGGAAGAAGTTTAGAAAGATACAGCAAACGAGGTCTCGATGTCATATGTTTGATTTTCGAAAGTACAACTTTGAACCAGGATAGACTGTCTAATCACTTGAACGTTTTGAACGTGAACTCACAAAACAACTCACGAAATGTGTATTCTAATATTTCAGACAAACACACTTTTTACAGACTGGAATCAAGAATAAAAAATCTGAAGCTCGATTTATAGAAATTGTTCATTCAAAATTGGTTTTGTTCAGCGGTGCTGTGTAATACTTTGTTTGATGGAGGGGGCAAATACAATAGCTTCCAACAATGCATGATCAATATAAGATTTAGTATTCGTAGTAGATGGCGTGTAATACGCCATCTCGATTACAATGTATGTCAGAGAATGGCATGGAAATAATCTTTATATTAGGCATTGATAATCTTTTTATTAGGCATTGCAGATTTGCTTCAAAAACAACAAATACAATGACTTTAACATCTGACTTTTAACATTAATATTTGCTAGTTTAATGTTTCCAGAAAAAGCAGATGCTGCAATACATGTTTAATAACGTTAAACACATAATTTACTTTTTTCTCTTTGATTAAATAACAAGGCTAGACTGATATTAAGATAACTTACGAGAATAAATCGGATCATCCTTTTCCAACCATGAACCAAATTGCCTCCATAATCAGCATACATGTGCTTTGTCCAAAATATATACTTCCTTTATGGATTGACCGCCATTACCATCGCGTCCCTATAAACTGATAAACAAACACTGAACGAGCACGTTTTAAACAGATATTGCCTTCATTAAGTAATCAGATACGATCATTTACCCCACCCCACTGTACCTCTCATTGTAAACTCTAATAGTAAGATCCAGATATTCTGTGAATGAGTTTAAGAGTATGAGATTATTAAAGAATTATCAAATTCAACTTTCTCAGTACTATTGTTCATACATTTTGAGGTTAATGAATGTATTAATACCTGGTTAAATTACACAAATATCCTACTTTCGATTTAAAACAGGTAAGTATAACCGCTGCACAGATATTTTTTATCTCTGCGCTGAAATATAACACGTATTGAAATAAAACCCGGTATGTCACGCTATAATTTTAATGGATTCAAATACTACGGAATCACCTTTACTTTAACATATTTTTACTCTACATTTTCATTTAATGTGCATGAAAAAACCAAGCAACACTATTTGAAGAAGAGTTATACAAAGAATTGAATTGGGCATCACTGCCAGTAAATATTTTATGATACAATTGCAGTCGTAACGTGATTTAGGGCCGGAATAAAGGTATACAGACACTAAACAAGAAATATCTTCAAAAATGATGGTCGGCGAATTGTAATAAGGAAAGAAGTTTATGAATTTTTCATGTAACATTCATCTTTCATCTAACATTTTTCAAATTGCAAAACTAAACATCGCACTTTAACAATTTAAATGGTTCTCTTTTAATTTTTCGCAAAGGTTTCGTAGGGTTGCAATTTTGTTTCGTTTATCCTTAGACGAATAATTACAGCAGTAGTTTGATGAAGATTCATGAAGCGGTTCATGAGAAGAGGTAATTGAACGTGTTTATATTTTTAGCTAAATTGGTCCCTATCCCCATTTGTGAGAAAATAGCAGGAGACCTTACGATATTGTTACACATCGAGTTTGATAAAAATCCATTACATTTTAGTGGTTAATGCGAAGAAAGGCATATCTACTTTTAGCTATAGTGGTCCCTAATAGGGCCCAAGTTCCTATATAAAATTTGGAAGAGGACCTTATAATGATGCTCCAGACCAAGTATGACAAAGATCCACCAAGCTGTTCATGAGACGCTGTATAAAGGCATTTCTAGTTTTAGCTCTAGCAGCCCCTAAAAGGGGTCAAATGTCCCAGCTGAACAAAGTTGGTTGCGGGCCTAATAAAGATGCTACAAATCAAGTTTGATTAGAATACATGAGAAAAAAATCAATTAAAGGATTTTTTTATTTATTATTTTTATTTATTTCTAAATTAGGCCAACTGATTCCGCTTTAACAAATGCATATTCGCTATTCATGAATATTTGGACAATGACGTCACACCTATAAAAAAGTGAAGGTCAAACAAAACATACAATTGTAATTATTTCCATATTTCTGTTTCATAAGCAAAGTTTGACCGTAGCTATATCACATAGATAAACTGTATGTATCGTACCTTCATTTCAGTGTAATGAGAATCAGTCATTATATAGCATATATATAATGAAACAGATTTCAACTGAGTTCAATATTTGCATACCATACTAAAGAAAAATATTCATATATAATAAATCAGTTAAATAATTTATAACAAATATATCAAAGCAAACAAGTACTCATTTTAATATGCAATCTGAATAAGTCACAAAAGCAAGAAACCTTTTCATATACAGACGACAATTGTAACAAAGAAAATCTTTTAAAAAGCACTTCTCTATATAAAAGACTCTTATCACACCCTTATTCATGTGATACGCAGACCGTATTCAGCTCTTTCTTTAATTTGATATATGTTGGTATTTGAACAGGTTTTTATCATATTTATTAAACTTACTTATCATTTTGAGATATATCAATATTCTTGCTAAATATACTGAGCCAAAGTTAGCTAAAAAACTATGAACAGCGTCGTTTAGGATGAAAGCTTTGTCTACATTTCACTCAGCGTAGCACAATCAACAGAGTGAAAGAAATTGACACTCTCGTCCAATCAGGCAGAGTGTTGCATAAATCTTCCATTTTAATAAATTATCTATAATGCGTTATCAAGTAGTTTGATTTGCAAACTGAAGTCACGTGGCATAGGTAACGAAAACGAATTTAGACGGCGTCGCCGAAAAAACTGACGCGAAAATAATTGGTATATCGCATAATTAAAATGGCGGATCAAAAGGTTCTTTATGCGGAGAAGAGGTTCTGTTTTTTTATTTTATTTCTTTATTTTTTACGCTCTGTAAAGTTATTTACATTACTTTCTTTGCAATTACTTTGCCGAAATCTCATCTCTATGCTTGACAGTTTGGTAGCATCTTCATCATGAAATAATTTAACCTAACAGAAGCTATTATACATCAGTGTGAGGTCTCCATTTTTTTATTTGATTTTACAGGTTTTTATTTTCCTTTTCTAAAACTATTTTACTTGCATCAAACACGATCCACACTTTTCTTATGATTTTCATTCAGCACTATCAATAAATGAAACTGTCAACAAAATGTAAGTTACATTCATTTGAAATGGGTCCTTGTGTGTGCTACAGTTATTGGAAAATTCTTACTTTTATACAGAATGAAGAGGAACAGCTCTAGAGGGACTAACATTTGGCAAAGTCCTTAGCAGCGGAAGAACTTTTTGCGCATGCGCACTCTACGTAGGGGAAAAAACATTACCGCACAATATAAACTACGTTAAATTTATATCACATTTTAATCTTTTCGATCAATATTATTCGGTATTATAACAAATTACTACTGCCGGACAAAGAAAAATATGTGTAAATCTTTGCGCATCCACAATTGTCATGCTAAAAATGAGATACTCCAGTAATGCACTTGATATTATAACTGATAATTAGTGATTCATAATGAACAGGCAATACACTATTTTTCAGCAATATTGATCTTTTATTTTGACAAAAATGAGAATTTCATATTTTCATCTATTTAAGAATACTATGCTTGTATGGATATTTCTTAACATGAAATTACAATATGTTGCAATAAGCTTACATGGTAATAGCTTATCAATGAAAAATTTAATGAAGAGTAGTTGAAACAGACATTTCCTTTTCGTTAAAGGATTTTAATAATTCGAAAACTGAAGATTTTCGACAGGGTAACAGATTAGGTAATAATTTCAAAGGGGTTGAAGTGGGGGACGGGGTCCGAGGAAGGCGGGGTTCTAAACTTACATTACCTGTTGTTAGACCATTATCTTTATTTTTCTTTTGGAATTCAAGTTAAGTTTAATCATTCTATTAATTGAAGGTTGTTGTTTTCTGTGTACAGTATATTTACGGTAAAGTTTAGAGTGTATAAATGGTCCAGAATATAAAGAGGAGACAAGATGGTGATATATTTATGCCCCCCTTCGAAGAAGGAGGGGTATATTGTTTTGCAGATGTCTGTCGGTCGGTCTGTCTGTCGGTCGGTCTGTATGTAGACCAATCCGTTTCCGGATGATAACTCAAGAACGCTTGGGCCTAGGATCATGAAAGTTGATAGGAAGGTTGGCCATCACCTGCAGATACCCCTATTGATTTTGAGATCTGTATGTCAAAGGTCAAGGTCACAGTGACCCTGAACAGTTGAACGGTTTCCGGATGATAACTCAAGATTGCTTTGGCTTAGGATCATGAAAGTTGAAAGGGAGGTTGGTTATGACTAGCAGATAACCTCTATTGATTTTGAGGTCAGTATGTCAAAGGTCAAGGTCACAGTGACCCGGAACAGTTAAATGGTTTCCCGGCGATAACTCAAGAACGCTTGGGCCTAGGATAAGGAAAATTGATAGGGAGATTGATCATGACCAGCAAATGACCCCTATTGATTTTGATCAGGTCAGATTGGCCAGGAACAGTTAAACGGTTTCTGGACGATAACTTGAGAACGCTTGGTCCAAGGGTCATGAAAGATGATAGAGAGGTTCATCATGACCCCTATTGATTTTAAGGTCAGTAGGTCAAAGGTCAAAGTTACAGTGATCCGGAACATTTAAACCGTTTCCAGACAATAACTTAAGAACGCTTGGGCCTAGGATCATGAAACATGATAGAGAGGTTGGTCATGACCTGTAGATGGCCCCTATAGATTTTGAGGTCTGTATGCTAAAGGTCAAGGTCACATTGACCCGGAACAGTTAAAGGTTTCTGGACGATACCTTGAGAACGCTTGGGCCTAGGATCACTAAACTTAATAGGGAGGTTGATTATGACCAGTAGATGACCTCTGTTGATTTGAGGTCAGCAGGTCAAAGGTCAATGTCACACTGAACCAGAACAGTAGAATTTTTGTTTACAGTGAGCAAATAATTTCTGTTCCTTGTGCAATTACTGAATGCATCAGGGGGGGGGAGGGGGGGAGGGGGTGGCATTCCGTGTTCGACGAGCTCTTGTTTGTTTTGTTCTGGGTTTAACGTTGCACCGAAACGATTATAGGTCATATGGCGACTCTCGAGCTTTAATGGTGGAGGAAATCCTAAGTGCCCCTCCGTGCATTATTTCATCAAAAGCGGGTGCTTGGGTAGAAACATCGACCTTATTTGAGCCAGCTGGATGGCTTCCTCCCATGACGAATTCAACGTCATATATAACGATATATAATATATCACTATAATTAGGTGTTTCCCTTAACTGAATAAACAATCGAAATTTAAGTCCTGATATAATGCTGCTTAATTATTTTCCAATATGAATATTATTTTAAATAATAATTTCTACTAAAATTCCAAAGGCCTCTCTTCAAGATTGTATTTTCAATTTAGATATCGTTTGATATGTTCATTTTAATTAAGAAACAGACCATATATTTGTTCGAGTGCATACTTAGTGTGGCATTGATGAACGAAGAGTAAAAATCAAAGACATCTTATTTACAGCATAATGAACAATTGCTTCTCAAAAACTAAATCTACAAAACAATCCAAATGCAAGAGGACCAAAGGAGTCAAAGATGTCACCTGAGGAGGACCATGACCTTTAGATTTTGGTTCTGACCAAGAATGGTGAACATCCATTAAAGCCTGTTTATCAACAGTTATTAATAAAATCTGTACAAAAACGATCCTGGAGACAAAGAATGCAAATAAAAAGAATATGAGCAGACTTGGTTTGATTGAGTCTGTACATGAGAGGTAATGAAATGTACAACATCTCTCACGCCCCCTAGCACCGGATTAAGCGGACCTCTATTATACATATGTTGAATGAACTCCATGATCTCAAAGGACCAGAAAATATAACAACACTGAACCCAAGTACGGTATTAAGTATTAAGTTATATTTTTATTTTCTATCGCAACCCCTTAAAGTGACCAAGCACAACCATTTTAACAAGTATGAGAGAGGTTCATTAAACGATTCTACAGACTATATTTAGCGGACCAAGAAATCATTTAAAGATTGATTTCTTTTTTTTTATTATTATTTTTATTAAGCTCTAACAGTCACTTAAACGGACCAAACAGACACATTTAAACAAAATTGAGAGAAGGCAATAAAAAGACCATTCAGACAAAGTTTTGTCTTGATCTACCAAGCTATTCCTAAGTACATATGTCTTTCTATTGTAAGCTTTAGCATCCCCTAATAGGGACCAAGCAGATCCATTAAAACAAATAAGAGAAAACCATACAGTGATGCTACAGACCAAGTTTCGTGATGATTCATCCAATAGTTCATGAAAAATAAGCGTTCATTTCTGGTGACCCCTACAATAGGCCAAGTGAAACTTGTAGAACAAATTTGTGAGAATGATGCTACAGACCAGGTTAAGTTAAGTTCAACCAATTGGTACATGAGAAATTATCAAAAAACAGTTACTATTTTTACCTTTTGTGGTCCCCTAAAAGACAACAGAACGGAACAATATAAACAAATTTCAGAGAGAACAATACAAGAACGCCAAAGCCAAAGATTTGTGAAAAGCGGCCAAACCAAACAATTCGTCAATGAACAACTTTTAGAGAAGACATGGATGGTAGTTTCTATAACTGTTTGTGTATTTCATTCATATTTAATGTAATGAACTTATTGCAGTTATGAAATAAACAATATAACCTTTCGTGCATATAACATTTATTTTTCGTCTAGAATATTGTTAATTCTACTGCACAAAAAATACTAAATGCTAATCTAATGCCAATTTTGTCCAACTAATGCTATTTTATGGACACAAATCTTCTTATTGACAGGAAACCAGTTTTAGAGATCTCTACTTTCGATTAACTTAACCATAAAAAATCTTCTGACCACAGACAAATGCACTATAAATTTGATTATTGTACGCCAAGATATTCTCAAATTATTGATCAAAAAACAAAAATGTCCACTGACACAAACAGATTAATCGATTAACTTAAGCAAAACAATATACCCCTTCTTCTTTGAAAGTGGATGTGAGGACATAACAATCTGTACATTTTTAATAAAATGTTACACAGAAAAAAATGTAACTTATGTGTTTGTCTATTCTATGGTTTGCTTTAATTGTCTAAAAACTTTTAATGGGTAAGAAATTACATAGATTGCCAGGCATTAGGCGTAGTTCTAAAACATATTTATATAATTACTACTTTGTTTTACCAAAGTATTGTTAGGTGCTGTGGAAATGAAAATATGCCTGGTATTATGGTAATAAGCACACTGATACATGTGAAGATGACTGAGATCAAGTGTGCGAAATTATATCTGATAGATGAATTGTACTGGAGGTTGTCTTTCATCACATCTTGTCAAGTTCAACTGGAGTACAACTTTCATTAAGAGGCCACTTCAGGGAATGGCAAAATAATCTCTTAACATGTCTGGTCTCTTATTACAATATAACTCGTTCTTTAACAACAAAGAAAGGAACTAAACGATGGTCTGTTAATAATAGTCTCTTAATAACTGACTCACACAGTTTGAATCGCTAATAATAGAAACTTAACATAAATTTTAAACATCCTTTTCTATACGTATGAACCAGTACAGACTTATCAATACGTATCGTTAATATTATCACTTTCTACAAACATAACAAATGTATATAACTAAAGTCTTCTTAAAACTCTAAGAATTCATAACATATATCATTTACATGCTTAAACAACAATTTACTTACTTACAATGCTTATATACATGTAATACAAATTTGTTTCTTGACAAATGAAAATGTGGGGAAGTCATAATGTGAATGCAGGTACTATTTTGCAAACTATTCAGTGCTATAATATTGTGTAAAATAACTAAATTAGGAATCTTATTAATGATAACATACAAGTATCAACTAATACGACAGACAACTCACTGACTTGATCTGGTAAAGGCTGCCAAGCGATGAAATAGTAACAAATTTACTGAGATATACATGAAATCATGTATACTACGTGGCACTGTTACTTAAAATAGTCTTGTCATCGCTGTGAGTTTTGTCGCGGACATCAGTTTTTAGCAAAATTTCTAAACCAATAAAGTTTATTCACAAAACATTTTTTCTTTGTTCCACATGCAAACTAGAGCTATCACTATATCTTATTCATACCCCCACTAAAAGCCTACTTAGAAATCAGTTATATTGGTAAGTGATACTCACTACTTAACACAGAACCTTGTATAATTTAGGGGACAAATTTATATGTATACAAAAAAGAGGTACAGTTCTAAATCATGTGTATCTGACTGCAATATGAATGAAAGTATTAGGCATCAGCTTTGGTCTGTTTCGAGTATATTAAGCAATAACAGAGATAAAGTGTATTCAAACATTAAATAAGTAAAAAGGGATATAATAAATAAAATGTTTCGACAAATTGAATGCACCATGTGTCTTATCATGTGGCTAATAATGTGGAACAATTATTTTAAGTATGAATCGATTATACTTAGTAATAAATGAGATAGAGCGAAAGTGCGTCAAAACTTGAACCTGAAATTCTAAGTAAAATGGGGTGCATAACTCATTGCATACTGGTGCCTGCGATATGGACTTTGTGTGATATGATGTGGGTGATAATATTAAGAAGGCAGTATGAAATACAGCTACAGATCAGCTCACGCGGAAGACCCACTTTCCGTTTTTCCTCGAAGGAAAAATCTTGTATAGCGAGGAATTCCTCTGAGTACTGCCTTATTCTGACATGGAGTACCGATTGTTATAGTGTCAGGATACTGGTTATATGACCCAGGGAAGTGCCTACGCCTTTAGTATCTTGAACAATGGTTTGGTTCCAATCGCTAAGGTGGCTATGTCTTAGACTAGCTGACAAACGATGTAGAATGTCCTTTGTTAAAACGTAGGGCTGGTGAGACCAAATATCTCATATATAGAATTTTCCTCTAGCTACCTTGCCCAAATGATTCGTGTACCAATGATTCGTAAATGATTTCTATTATGAGCTGGACATATTCAGGGATCAGGCAAATCACTAAATGTTTCAAACTAACAATCTTCAATTAAAAATGGTTAGCTCAAACTCCTATAGGCTGGAGACTCTATACTTGACTAGTCTTTTTGTTGAAGTTCCCGTCAGACAATGTCTTTGAATCAACAGCATACGAGTCCTATCGCATAGATGCTCGGCCTCTCAAACTCTATCTGATTGCCCTGACTCCTGGATGCCCAGCGCCTATATGCTATCATATGCAGCATTCAACTACCATATACTATTAGGTGTATCCCCGATGCCTTGGCTGCACTTCGCCAATAATGCTGAACCGTCTATAAGCTGGAACTCTCCTACTAACTCAGTAGATTGCCAAACTCTGGATATCTGCTTTGTGAGTGTGCGCGTGTATGTGTATATGTGTTTGTGGTGTGCACGTCTGCGTGCTTTGGGTTTCGTTTTGGGTAGGTTGCGTTTTTGGTACGTGGCATTCCCTGTTTGATATTTGTCTTTGTTTTTTTTTTCGGCTTCGTCTTGGAATGTTGCAGGGATGGCTACTTACTAAGCTTTGCAGGAGGGCGTTACTGCAATCAACAAGCCTTTACATAGTGAAATAGTTTTGACTTGTCTGTTTACATTAGCATTCCAGTCGCAGTGGCTATAACGGCCGGGGGATAGGTCCTACAGGAAAAGAAAGTGTCAATTCTAGATCTATGTTGTGTTGAACAGCCAAAAGTACCAACTGTTCATACACGTCACGTTCTGCTCTTGTCTGTAGTATTTTGTTTTGAGTATTTTAACTTCACCTATGACAAATGTTTTGAGTTTTCTTTTCTTAATAGGGTCTTGAAAAGGAACTGATTTTATCAGTCAATCTTCCCTTAGTAATCCATCCATTGTCTTTTTACCTATTTCAGTTGCCTTAAAGTCATAAGCGACTACTGATTTCACAGGAATACCAGACAATACACAGTAATTTTCATCTTTGTTTATTATTATTATTTTTTTTTTTTGGGGGGGGGGGGGGGGGGTTTGTTTGTTTTTTTTCAGCCTGGAATGGGTTCGTGAAGTGTTGCGTAAACATACCTGGCTCTGTAATGACTTGTCATGCACCCGTGTACATATGCAGCATAATTTCTACTTAAACCAAGTTTGCCAGCCTCAGACTTTGCATGTCTGTTAAATGTCTGCTCTGTAGTGATATCTACAGCATTTCTCAATGCTGGTACAGAAGACCTAGATACACTAAAATCATTACTTCGGAGTAGCTCTTCTACACCTGGATCAATATTCATCAATGTCAACAGGTAAACGAGGAGGTAGCGGGCATCATTATTGCGATCAAATGCCAAGAACAAAGAGCACAGTTTTTAAAGAGATCCTGTATGTAAAACAAAAGCATTAATCTGTGTTGCTTTGATGAGCAACAACATCAAGTGAATTACGTCTAGATACATTAACCAAAATTGAGCAGTTTTTGTCACTTTCCCCTTTTCTGATTTCTGATTTGTACTGCCCATGTCTATTGAAATATTCTTCAGAGTTATTATTTCAAACACCTTTGCATGGACTTTCAGTCCGTTCCTGTAATATTAGTGTCTTCCAAAATGCTTTCCTTGTGGGGTTTTATCTCTTCAAACTTGCATAGAAGCAAACGCTCAATAGCTTCCTTACAGTCCTGTGTACATTTAGGGTATGATTGGAGCGTTTACCTAGTAATACTTTATCACGTGAACCACTAGAACAAATTCCTGATTCTATTACAAGTTCTGTAAGACCATTGCCTTTCATTAATTTTCCTAGAGGACCAAATATACAGCAGATTGTGTGAAACACACCCATTCTAACAATTATTTTACCAAGTCCATCTCTAGACTCTAGAACCAAAGAATATGCCTTCTTAGCAACAGCCGAGTCACATGTCACTATAATATATTTCTGGCAATTTATTTATCCATTTCATCTTCCACTCAATGAAATCAGTTTCATTTCACATGAAAAATGTTTTTGTTTTTTTTTGTTAATCTTGATTGTAAATTCAGTTTGAAGAGAAATATATATGATTTATGTAATTAGTATTTTTTGTTACATAGATTTATATTTTGATATATATTTATATGTTTTAAAATATTAGTTCACATTAATGAAATTTGTACATGTTACATATCTGTTTAAACAAAATATTTTACAATATCCCAAATATGTTTTCAACTTTTTCAAAGAAAAACAACAATTATTATAAATTCGAAACTCATATTGTCAACATCATATTATTTCATTTCTTTACTACACTTAATAAAATTCCTAATCGGTCAGTTTATATTGTACTGCTATTTTGTTAATAATGCATGTATTTACACGAAATTTTACATACCGACATTTGAATAGATATTGCAGCTAATTATTGACTCACGGCCAAAGTAACCGCATAGGCGTTTTGACCAATATAGCATATTTTGCACGTGCAGGGCATTTACACCAATATGCACGTAAATATTAACAATTTTGGTATAACTGACGAAAGTCCTACTAGAAAAACACATATCATCGGGAAATTGTCTTTCTATATTGACATATTGTGTAGCTAGTAAACCATTTATGGCTAACTGTAGTACCAGTCAGTATTTTCTAGAAATTATTGTTGGTAACGTATAAAGTAGCCTGTAACGTAAAAAGAACCTGACTGCCAGATGGCAGAATTTCTGGAATGATAGCTCATATTATATGCTTTAAGAAAACCATAGCGTAGAAATATCCCTAGAGGTGCTTTTGTTGACTGTGTCGGGTTCGTGCACGTGGAAATACGACTTTAAACAACCAAGGAGAGCGACGAAACAATTCGTCATGTAATTTTCCTTTTAGATTATGCCTTCACTATCCAAGAACAATGAAAATACAAAAAAAGCAAGGCTTATGAATACATGTAGTGGAAACAAACATCAATGACATTATCAGTAGTGCTTTATCCCAGGCATCTGTTTAAAAAAACAGTTACTGGTTATGTTTTATGTAAGTTCGAAATAAATGATTCATGACGATGATGACAAAGAAAGATATCGAATGTTGCGGTTATAATACATCGAAAATTTTGATAGAGAGATCCGATAATATAAAAACCTTCTCAAAACCTTTTCACATGTTGGAGGGTTTTTCTACAGGAAACGTTATTTTTCCCGTCGGTGCTACATGAACTTCATTCTTATTTACCAATTCAATTCCATTAAGGGTTCTTGCGAGAGGTCTTAATCCTCTTGGTATTATCCTTACCCTTGATAAGGTTGTTTCTCGTGAGAAGAAAATGCTACCGTTCGTCTCGCAATATTATAGGATAGCGATGGTAGGATGGTAGTATAGCGAAATTAAAGCATTAGAATGGTGATGGTAGGATAGCAAATTGTAGGATAGCAAGATAGTAGGATGGTAGAATGGCATGATAGTAGGATAGTAGAATAGTAGGATGGTGGGATAGCGATGGTGGATGGGAGGATAGTATGATAGCGATGGTAGGATTTAAACATAATAAGATAGCGATGGTAGGATAGTAGAATGATGCTTGTAGGATAGAGATGGTAGGATGGTATGATAGAAGTAGGCGGCGGCTACCTGGTCTTCGCTTGTTTAATACAATAGGGAATTCCGTGTATATATGTAATAAAGAGCGTGAATCGTCCAGAATTTGCTTCTAGTAACTTCCCCTGCTGTTTCCGTACCAGGGTATAATTCCGAGAATTGTTAGTGTTACCATAAACTGAGACAGACATAGTTTGTACAATGTTCTAGCCGAAGGACTTACTTAACATTTTTACAGACTCTGAGCTCAAGTGACAAAAATAACTAAATATTAAGTAATATCAGGTAGGACAAGGATAACATTGATGTTTACTAAACTGTTTAAAACTACCAAATCACAACACAACTCTTACATGACTCAAAACATAATTAAGCTTCAACTGCAAGCACGCTTAGGGATGTCAGACACCGAAATGGTTTCGGACGAGCTTTGTCTCATGGTAACGGTTTTATGAGAAGAGTGTTACGGATTGTAGGGCGATTTATGTACGGAAACAAACGTAGGTTAGAATTTCACATACTGGTTTCCAGTTATCAGAAATAAATAGGCCATAAATATATGCATTGCTATGAAAAGAAGAAAATGTTTTCAAGGCCTTCAACGAAAAACGTTTGGTTACATCATGAAACTTAATTCTATCGTATCTAAACAACTAAATTGATTTATATAGAATAACATAATTTACCATAGATATATTTATTCTACTCGACAAATATACAATTCATAATCAAAAGCAAAAATTAAGGAAAGTCAAAATATTAAAGGAAATGCGTAACTATTAGCTAGGGGCAAATTCAATGACTTTAGGTATAACACAGAAAGCAACCGAACTTTCCGCAATTGTACATCATGCATTGTAGCTATGTTTTAAATGGGTTCCCAAAGGTAAACTATTTACAGCAATTTCAAAATGACCATTATTAGATATTTATATTCAAGAGACCGATTTAAACGAACAGTTTAAATGTCTCTTCTATTGTTTAAAAACTTTGAAAATACAAAAATTCATTTTTTGTCTGTTTATATAACGGAATAATATCATATGAAGTGCTGTTATTTAAAGATTTTTCAAGGTGGTAAAAATAGAGAATAATAGGTTAGTGCCGTAGATGAGAAAGTTTATCTGGCGAGGTGGAGGAGGTTATCGGGTGAGCCGAAGGCGAACCTGATAACGTCCGGAGCCGAGCCAGATAAACTTTCTCCATCTTAGGCACTAACCTATTATTCTATTTATCTTGTCATTACTTCATTTTCCGATATTTGGCAATTTATTTTACAAAAATAAGTGTGCGACAACCGCTTTAATGACGTCATATTCGTAATGACGTCACTTATATAATGACGTGATTACCGGCAAAATCGCAATAACTTCTTCGTTTTTGAATAAAAACTCATTATTTGACCACTCATTTTCTTAGTTCGGACATTTCCAACACAATGATGATGGTTTCGTTGCAAAATTTCTTATGACAACAATATCGACCATAAGGTCACATGATCAACTGACCGTATATCACTGGTCACATGATCAACTGACGGTATATCAAGAAAGATATACGGCACCCTGATATCGGGTCGAAAATATTGCAAGTGATAAGACAAAAATAACGCGACACTGTATGGATATCAAAAGTAACCCACTTGCACAATATATCGACCCGCATACAATCATTTGGAGTAGAAATAAAAAAAAATCTAGAAGCTTTTGAATCACCTGTGACACCCAACAATTCTAATAACTCGGTTTAGTTCTCAGTTTTATTAAAACTTAAAGCAAAAAATCAAGTTGAAGTCAGTTGAATATTTGCAGTTTGGGAGAACTTCAATAACTGTTGAAATCTTTTTTTATTTGGGTAAAGTAATTTGTAAATACTTATATATAATTACATATATAATGGGAAAAAAGACATCAATTTAATTTGCACATTGTTGTCTTTTGCATAATTTACTCTCTTAAAGATGTGATAAAAGCACTTTTGAACACGGCATAGAAATTTTATTCTGAAGAGTCATCTCGCACGGGTGATGGGATAGAGCTCCTTGTCACGAAGGTTTTAGGAATAAATTTGTTGACTAGGGACCATAATTTGCCACACGACAGTAGATTATACTCCATAATCAACAAAAATCGTACAATAACTAAATAATACTTAAACGGCGACAAGACATTATTTTAAAACACACCAATATTATAGCCCCAAATGTACAATATACATAAAATTTATCAAGGATAATTGTGTTTGCGACTTTGCTAATGTTAATCGCATGACTATTTTCATAAAAGCATTTAACTTTAATCCGAACGCCTTCGCATACAGTTGTATTCATATCAATAGAATTTTTATAAAGAATGTAATAATGATAAAAAAATAATGCTATATAGTATGATTTACCATGAACTTTACCATCATAATTTTTTTAATCCTTCATATAGTTGACACTGAAAAAGTACAGTCACAATGCGACACTACACAACACAGAGAGCGAGCTACCGCATCATGTGTAATCAACTGACATGAGTCATATGATGCTATAGCATATTTAGTATATTATTTACCACAGATTCGAGGCAGATAACCGACATGTTCGTAATGTGACTGGTGTTAATACTGCAGTATTGTCATTACATCTTACAGAATGCATATAGTTTTCGATGCGCTGAATACTGCGTACCAAATAGGGGGTTGTCATCCTCATACGTGCATATACTATTTGTCATATAGAATATCATAATGAGTGAATAATGTGAATTTTAAAGTGCTATCTAAATGCTATAAAATGAATAGAATGACATTTTAGAGTTTAGCTGAAAATATTATAAAGTAAGAGGATTCTGCACTTTCTTACAACAGAATCCACAATGTAATTTCCAAGCCAATTAAATGAAAATAAGAGTTTATTTCTGAAACTGTTTAACACTGTACATCATTTATGTGCAATTTGTATTTAAAAAATTAACCATAGTTAGCCAGATCATCATTATTAGCGTACAAAGTCCCTTTAAAAGTAACATCTAGTCAGAATAACAAATATAACACTAAAAACTTATCACTGGAACTCAAAAACACACATACCGTACATTATATAACAATACTGTGCCTTGGATAAATATATTACGTTAGAACATCGTTAACACCCTTTTTAAATAATAAAATTAGCTAAAAAGTATCTTAACATAGCTCAAGAAACACCCTGGCAGTATTAAAAGTTATCATAAGAACTCTGTGACATCCTCAGAGTTATCACCGGAATTCCGTAACATTTGAAAAATCGGGCATAAAATTGTTACAAAGTGGTATATGTTTGCAACTTTGCACTAAAATTGTTCTATTGCATGTGCTGCGGATGAAGAAAGTGAATAAGAAGAATAATATGTATGAATGAGCGAACGATTTCGATATTTTACTCAAAATGTCTTCTTTTCAAAGTAGTGGCGCTGATTATTAGACTAAACAGCTTTTTTCTGACGCATAGCACATGACATCAGGCAACCTTGATCATCAAACTTTAGTTTTACACCCCATTCTCTCTATTTAAAGATAAATAATTACCATTTTTTCCTACGATTCCTTGGCACGTCATTCAGAAATCAGACGAACTCTATAACGTTTTCCAGGAACTCCGTAACAGTTATCAGAAGAAAACATGACAGGTTATCAGAAGAACTCCATCCTTCGTGTGACACTTCCTCCCCCGTGAAAAATATCTTGTACAAATATTTGTCTTTTAAATGCCGACGCGACGCATATATTTGTTTGGTGTTTGTTGCAAAATTATTGGTGCGTGTCGAACTTTATTGATTTATATATTGACTTATTTTGAAAAAAAAATCATGTAAAGATGAAGGTTGGAGCCGTGCCAACTAGAATTAACATAAAAGTGGATAAAATGTCAATGTACGCATAAGTAGATTGATCTGAAACTTTTTAGTTAACAATTTCATTGCAATGTTTTCATACAATGTTCAGAAGCTTATCACAAAAACAACTGGACCGTGACAAATACCATTTATTGCAAGTATGCACGTATTCATTTGTAAATATTGACAAACTAGAGATGCTTTTGAGAAAAGCGCATGTCTCCCAAAACTGCCCCTCTGAAAAATGTTAGTTTTTCTAGATGTTTTAGACGAGTGGATCCAATTAGATGGTCTGGATGAGTGGATCCAATCAGTAATTCAAGGGCCATAAATCAAAAGTGCCTAGGCGGATTTGGCTAGTTATCGAACTTGGGTAAGGTCTTATGGCCAAACACATTTTGTTCAAGTTTGGTGAATATCGGATGAGAAATGTTCGAGTTAGAGTGCGGACAAGAGTAAAAAGGCCGATTTTTCGATAATTCAAGGGCCGTAACTCCAAAATACCTGGACCGATTTGGCTAGTTATTGAACTTGGCCGAGGTCTCATGGTCAAACACATTTTGTTCAAGTTTGGTGAAGATCGGATGAGAAATGTTCGACTTAGAGTGCGGACAAGAGTAAAAAGGCCGATTTTTCGATAATTCAAGGGCCGTAACTCCAAAATGCCTGAACCGATTTGGCTAGTTATCGAACTTGGCCGAGGTCTCATGGTCAAAACAAATTTTGTTCAAGTTTGGTGAAGATATGATGAGAAATGTTTTATTAAGAGTGCGGACATGAGTAAAAAGGCCAATTTTTCGATAATTCAAGGGCCGTAACTCCAAAATGCCTGGACCGATTTGGCTAGTTATCAAACTTGGCCGAGGTCTCATGGTCAAACACATTTTATTTAAGTTTGGTGAAGACTGGATGAGAAATATTCGAATTAGAGTGCGGACAAGAGTAAAAAGACCGATTTTTGGTAATTCAAGGGCCATAACTCCAAAATGCCTAGACCGATTTGGCTAGTTATCGAATTTGGCCGAGGTCTTATGGTCATACACATTTTGTGCAAGTTTGGTGAAAATCGGATGAAAAATGTTTGACTCAGAGTGCGGACAAGCTTTGTGACAGACACACACACACACGCAGACTGGAGTAAATCAATATATCTCCCACACCACTGTGTGGTGGGAGACATAATACATTAAACAAAATCATACAGATGATAGCCAATAAGACGTTCATATGTAATAAGGCAAAGTGTCAAAGCGAGCTTTACGACTTTGCTACTACTCGTAATGAAAGTGTTCAAATAAGGAACGAAGGTAGTAATTCGCCGATTCTGCCTCTGTGGTCTCACTGAACACTGAAAGTAGTCTGTGTCAGTATATATTTTACGAAAAAGACATTGAGTTTTGGTTATTGTGCGATTGTAGAGTCAACGGTAACTCCTAAACATAGTCACACATTTCCCTCCAATCATTTCTCATATAAGCATTCAATTTTGTACTTTTGCTTGTGAATCACACAAAGTTTTACAATTTCATAATCTGGCTTTAAAAACGTACCATTTTCTTGTGGAACTTACTTCTGAGCCGACTACCTGTTCTCCGATTTACCAGTCTAGTATGGTAAACCTGTCAACCCGAGTTGCTCAAATTCATTTTTTCTGAAATGACTTTTATGTGCATAGATAAATCAGGCCCGTGTGCAGGATTTGTTTGCTTGTGGTGAGGGTTGGGGGGGGGGGGGGGGGGCCCAACCTGGGGTGGGTTGGGGAGGGGTATCCCCTCCTGATGTCGAAAAATATTTAATATGGTACATGAAAAGATGCATTTTATGCTACCTGAAACACCTTTAAGGATGCATGAATGTATTATATATTTAAAGACAAGTCTATTTTAAATCATTTCATCAAGCCTTTTCAATGTATGTATGATTGTACAGTCCAGTGTATGGACTTCATTTTCCTGTATGATACCCAGGTCTCAGTGTATTGGCTCTGGTATCTACCAATCCAATGTATAACCAGCTACCAGTAATAAAGGAGCTAGTGGTTTGAAAATCAACTTTATTAATCCCCCGCGACAAGTGGTGGGGGGTTATAGGAATGGTCTCCATCCGTCCCTACGTCTGTCCTTCCGTCTGTCCATCCGTAATACTTTCATGACCGGTCCATATCTCCTAGACCACTTGAAGGATTTTGATGAAACTTGGGTCAAATGATCACCGCATCAAGACAATGTGCAGAACGCATGAGTCAGCCATGTCAGCTCAATGTCAAGGTCACAACTCAATGTCAAAGGTTTTAGCCTTCCATTTCGTGTCTGCTCTGCATCTCCTAAACCCCTTGAAGGAATTTTATAAAACTTGGATCAAATGATCACCTCATCAAGAGGATGTGCAGAACTCATGAGTCGCCATGCCGGCTCAAGGTCAAGGTCACAACTTAGGGTGAAAGGTTTGAGCCTTCTATTTTGTGTCTGCTCTATATCTCCTAAACCCGTTGAAGGATTTTTTTTAAAACTTGGGTCAAATGATCACCTCATCAAAACGATGTGCAGAACCCATGAGTCAACTGGCTCAAGGTCAAGGTCACAACTTAGGGTGAAAGGTTTGAGCCTTCCATTTTGTGTTCACTCTGTATCTCCTAAACCCCTTGAAGGATTTTTATCAAACTTGGGTCAAATGATCACCTCATCAAGAACTCATGAGTCAACCATGTCAACTCAAGGTCAAGGTCACAACTCAAGGTCAAAGGTTTTAGCCTTCAAATTCGTGTCCGCTCTCTATCTCCTAAACTCCTTGAAGGAATATTACAAAACTTGGGTCAAATGATTACCTCATCAAAACGATGTGCAGAACTTATGAGTCAGCCATGCCGGCTCAAGGTCAAGGTCACAACTTAGGGTCAAAAGTTTGAGCCTTCCATTTTGTGTTCACTCTGTATCTCCTAAACCCCTTGAAGAATTTTCATCAAACTTGAGTCAAATGATCACCTCATCAAGAACTCATGAGTCAGCCATGTCAACTCAAGGTCAAGATCACAACTCAAGGTCAAAGGTTAGAACTCTGTATCTCCTAAGCCCCTTGAAGGATTTTCATGAAACTTGGGTCAAATGATCATCTCATCACGACGTTGTGCAGAATTTATGAGTCAGCCATGTCAGTTCAAGGTCAAGGTCAAGGTCACGGCTAAAGTTCAAGGGTTTACCCTTTCACTGTCCATAGCAGTGGTGGGGGATTTAGCTGTCTTTCAGACTACCTTGTTCATCGAATTACATGCCAGTGTATCATTGAAGGTTCCATGAGCACAGCCGTATGAACACATCTTCGGATGTCTCTAAAATTGATTTTTATACATTTAACATGTAAAAATGTTGAATTACGCTCAACCCGGAGCTAGAGGGCGTGGGTGGTAGCATGCATTTCCACTACCGTCCATGAACAGGCTCAATCAAACCGAGCCAGCACAATGTGTTTTTGTCTTGTTGAGCGACCTGTGGAGTTTCCATTTTTTCTATTTAATTCTATCTACAAGGTCTAGTTTTACATACTGAAAACCGATTAAACATCAATCAGTTGGTAAATCCGTCAGTTCAACTGCTTACTTTTCCAGAACCTTCTCTTTTGAGTACGACGTGTATGGTCAGCATTATCATTTATGAAGACAACAACTGTTGCTTTCATTATTCTAATTCTATTTTATTCTTATAAAGTAATATAATACAGCTACATAATGAAATACACAACAACATATATAAACGCCTTTCTTCCTTTTAATTTGATTAAGTCAACCAGTCGTAAATACCTAAAATATACACCAACACGCAAATCACAGTTTTGATCACATCAAAGACTGGCACAAAAATATATATCAGTTTTTGTAATTTACTTCCACATTGAATGCAGAAGAATTCACTAAAAGATGCTCAATCGGGATAAGTTTTAAAAGAAACAAGTTAGCTAAAAAGGACTGTCTATTAATAGCACGCTCGACTATTTGAAGCCCTTCCATCTAAACTAGCATACATACAAAAGGGTATCAGGTCAACTCGTCCCGTAGTCAGCTCATCCCAGTTTTGGACATTTCATCCCCCAAATTTGGTCATTTCGTCCCCCCTCTTGAAGTATTCGGCCAATTCGTCCATGTTTTGCATATATTATTTCATTTTGTCCATGCTCTTTTTACTTTGAAATCTTTTATTTACTCACGTTATTTTAGAATTAGTGATATTGGAATTGCTTCTATTAACTAAACATAATAAAATCTTTTAAACAAGAGCACCGCCTTGTGGGTGCTGACGCTCATCTGTTTTTTTTTTGTATAACATAATTATAGAAAAATTGTCCTACAAATGATTTTCTAAGTACAAAAAGGGGCATAATTCTTGCAAAAAGCAGTATGGAGTTATGTTTCTTGCTGTACAGAGTCATCTTATGATGGTGAACAATTGTTGCAAGTTTCAAAGCAATAGCTTTGATAGTTAAGGAGATAAGTTTACCTAAACATAAAACTAAACCAATAAATCTAATATTTTCTAAGTCTAAAAAGGGCTATAATTCTTGCAAAAAGCAGGACGTTATGTTTCTTGCTGTACAGGGTCAGGGAAACCAAGGAAAGGGTGACAACAATTAATATATAGCTCTAATAGTTTAAGAGACCTGAAAAACAGATTTCCTAACCACAACATTCACAACACTTTATCATCAAAGAAAGACATACAAGTATTAGTTGGCCGGGACACAGTAACCTAGACGTCAAACGTCAAGGGAAGGTATTGGTGTTACATGATGAAAGTTATACCATTATCATCAAGGGAAGTCACAGTTTTCTTACATCCAATATTACAATATATGAGGGGAAGGACTATTTTGTGCCCTGATTATATAAAGCCCCTGAGTCAGTTATTACTGGAACATGATGAAGTTTGGTGTTCATGAGCATAGCCTAGGTGTCAAGTAGCTATCCAGCCTACATTGAAGCTTTGAATATTATTTGTTCTAAGAAGAGAAATATGTCAGTGCATTTGTTGAATATACATTCTTAAGATGTTTTTCTCCTTTCCCTCTAAAATCTTAAGAAAGCTAAAATTTTCTTACATCCAATACAATAACATAGGAGAACAAGAAACGTGGCAATGCCACGAAACCAGGGTTTCAACACTTTTCATAAGAATAAAAAAGTATACTGAATCACAGTGCACCACTTTAAAGCACAACCCTAATCTTAACCCTATTTTTAGTAACAATGACCTTGACCTTGATCCCAGAAACCCCAAAATCAATCCCAAGCTACAACTTTATATAAGTTTTCTATACACCAAGTTTCATCATGATAGCTCATTCCTAAGTTAAGTTATTGACCGGAAACCCTTTTTCTATTTTAAGTAACAGTGACCTTGACCTTGACCCCAGAAACCCCAAAATCAATCCCAGCCTTTGTCTTGATATAAGCTACATACATACCAAGTTTTATTCAAATATCTTTACCGAAACAAAAGTCATTGACCGGAAACCCTTTTTCTATTTTAAGTAACAGTGACCTTGTCCTTGAACCCAGAAACCCCAAAATCGATCCCAGCCTTTGTCTTGATATAAGCTACATACATACCAAGTTTTATTCAAATATCTTTACCGAAACAAAAGTTATTGACCGGAAACACCAGTTTGACGCTGCCGCCCGCCCATCCGCCCGACCAACGACATACCCCAATCTAATAACTCAGGTTTTCGTTGAAAACCTGGTTAAAAAAAGGGCACTTAAAATAGATTACTATTTATATATTAAGTATATCTCAATGTGTATTTTTATATTTTCTCGTACTATTTTATCTATTTTAAAATTCCTCAATCTTTACCTTCTTATTCTCTCGTAATATTATATCTTTATTAAAATCTGTAAAACATATATCTTACCATTTTATCTACAACCTACATGACATTGTACCTATTTCAACAACAGTTGGTTTTTCAAATACCAAGAACTGACCCAGTATCTGCAATTCTTCCAAACAATTAAAACAGTGACTGAAGATAAGTGTAAGCTGATCATCTTTACTAATACCCCAGTCAAACATACGGCGCAGATAGCTACGTCTAGCCACGGACAGAAACGTAGTAATCCGTATCGAGCCGTATTGATCCGTACCTGAGCCGTACCTTAATGTAGTAACTCGTATCAATCCGTACCAATCCGTACGGCTCAGGTACGGATCGGTACGAATTACTACGTTTCTGTCCGTAGCTAAACGTACCTATCCGCGCCGTATGTGTGACTGTGGTATTACTTGACTTAATCATAGTGTTGTACTTAATGTTTAGAACTGTGTTTGCTTTATATCAACTATCAAGAGTATCAAAAAAAAATAAAATGCCATTTCACATAACACAATGGAAGACTGTTGACAAAATTTACACTTCTAATGTTTCAGTTAGTCTGTCACTAGATGTGTGCAAAAAGACATATCAAAATACATGTAATAGAGAAACTGACTTGAAGTCTACATTCTGTAAATAAAGCTTGATATAATCAAAGGTAAAAAAAAATTTTAACCACAATATACAAGACCAGTTATGTCAAAAAGCCAAACGTGCATATTACACAACAAGCCCAATAAGATTAGTTTCAATACTTTTTTTATATACATACATGAATTGTACTATACTTTCGTACTGTTTCAACATTTGCATACATCTGTATATAATGAAATCTCTTATATCATGTCTCACAAATCAGCAGTAACATTTTAGTATTTGAACCGACTGCCACATTTTCTCTCTAAAAGTTAAGTGGATCTCGAGGATACAATGAATGTTATATAAATACTGTGCATTTAGGAATACAATTAAATCCAGAACAGCTGACTCTCTCATATGGGAGATCCGCCAGGATACAAGTTCGCATAATAAATTATTAAAAGTAGAGAGAAATTTATAGGAACAGATCACCACCACACTATACCAGACCAATTACTGCAAAACACCTGGCAGTATCTATATTATATATAGTTAGCTTCTATCATGAGTATCAAAGGACAATTTGCAAGTTAAAGGCACTGTCCTCCAGATAGTTGACAACAAAAAAAAAAGAAAATTTTAGTATAATACTTAAGAAGGCTTTGAAACTTAGTTACTGACGGATCATTGTCGTTTTTACTTATTTTTCCATTCAAATTTGAAAAGCGTTTGTAACAGGGATTCGGAGGAAAACTGCCTTAATTATAAATCTTTATATTTTATGACCATGAAGTGTGCATTTCTCTGTGGTGTATTGGTGAAAAACGCAGTAAAACTTTTACTGCCACGGCTGCCCGGTTTCGATTCCCAAATTATTTTTTTTTAATTTGCATTTTTAAGACAGTTGAGAAACAAATCTCTTGTTCTATTGTACATAATATGACAAAACTTCAATTTTGAAGAAGGTCATTTTTAGCTCAAAATCTAGAGGTCAGTGCCTTTAACATAAACATGATCAATATTATGCAGAGACAATGTAACTGCAATTAGTTAACATAAATATGTTCAAATTATGCACTTAAATATAACTATTAGAACACTTTTCATATTGAGCACAAAACCATAGATAAACAAAATAATGTATGGTTTATATTTGACTGGACTACACTATAACAAGGCACCACCAAGAAGAAATAGAGATTGAAGACTTGAATCATTTGATTATAATATAAAGATGTACTACAAGCATTTCCATATATTTATATATGAAATCAAAAACATTTTCTTAAAGACTTCTTGAAGACTTCAAACAAAATGAACCAAAACTAAGAAAACCGGATATGGTTATTACATGTATAATGCACAACACATATAAAAATATGAAACTTAAGGTAAAACTCTCACACACAACTAAAGGTGTAAAATATTGACCAGGACAACAGATGGGTACAAAAACATGTAAACACGTGGATAATCAGGACTACAGTTAACATAAAATAAATAATAATTGATTATCAAAACATATGTACAGTTTCATGGAAAACTGGGTAATATAACATATTCGTAAATCACAATTAATCGAGCCTAGTTCATCAGTTTGTGTGCAGCTACCGTGTAACTGGTTATTATTGCGGGTAGGTAATTTCTGCGATATTCTGCGGGTCTCTTCCAGCCGCAAAAATTAAATTTGCAAATATTTTGTAGTTTCATATATCGGATCGCCCCGTTTGTTGCCCCTTTTTACCTGTGTACTTGAAATTAGAGTAGAAACAGTGTCAAAATGAATTAGTGAGTGGTGGTGAAATACATTTGTATTTTAAAATAAGATTTTAGATGTGTTTCAGGGTATTTTGCAGTAACTGTTCAACTGAGTGCATGTACATTATCGTAATACATGGTATCTTAACATGTGTGTTTTTAACTGTATTTTATGCATGAAATAAATTTTAAACCTTGTAACTTCCACCTCACTATACAGAGCCATGTCCCAAACATTAAAGCAACTCTCCATGGATAAACGCAGAAATGAAATTAACCTCTCTACAGAAATCCACAGAAATTAAAATCGCGGAAATTAGTATACCCATTTTCATGCCCAAAACGCAAAATTTGCACCCGCAGAAATAACCAGTTATACGGTATAAGAATTTATAATATTATTCTATTGTATTCTAGAAATTTGGAATGCTGGCTACTCTCTTTTTAGACAAAAACCAATATCATTTTTTTAACTTTCATCAACAGAAACAGACAAAAAAGCCCATGTTATAGGTCTATTTCTTGTACAACAATACAGTCATGTATATGCTAAGAACTAGATATTACAGAAATTTCAATTAATTATAAAAAGAAAAGTGCTCATTTTAGGAGTTTCAATCAATACAATATCAGAATTAAACTCCCAAGTGTTGCATTAAACAAGAGCTGTCCGTAAGACAGCCAAGCTCGACTATTCGAAATATTGACCCAGAAGCAGGAAAATATTACCCAAAAAAGTTAAATATCAAAAGAGTTTTAAGTTCAGAAGGGGGAATAATTTGACCAAAATGCATATCAGTTATGGGACTTGCTGCTATCAACTAGTTTTATAACCCCGAAGGCACATGAGAAGTTTCAATTCAATATCTGCATTAGTTTTGGAGATAGTAACTTGCATGTAAAACTTTAACCAGAATTTTCAAAGTCCAAAAGGGGGCATAATTTGCCCAAAATACATGCCAGAGTTTTGGGACTTGATCCAGTGAGGTTAGTAGTTGATCTAGAAAAAGAAAAAATAAGTTTCAAATCTATATGCCTTTTAGTAATAGCTGTATGTACTTGCACGCAAAACTTCAACCAGAATTTTCTAAGTCCAAAAGGGGGCATAATTTGGCCAAAATGAAAGTCAGAGTTATGGGACTTGATCCTATCAACTAGTTTTATAACCCCGAAGACACATGTGAAGTTTCAAATCAATATCTGCATTATTTTTGGAGATAATAACTTGCATGTAAAACTTTAACCAAAATTTTCTAAGTCTAAAAGGGGGCATAATTTGCTCAAAAAACATGTCAGAGTTATGGGACTTGACCCAGTGAGGTTGGTAATTGATCTAGAAAAAGAAAAAATAAGTTTTAAATCTATATGCCTTTTAGAAATAGTTGTATGTACTTGCACGCAAAACTTTAACCAGAATTTTCTAAGTCCAAAAGGGGGCATAATTTGGCCAAAATGAAAGTCAGAGTTATGGGACTTGCTGCTATCAACTAGTTTTATAACCCCGAAGACACATGTGAAGTTTCAAATCAATATCTGCATTAGTTTTGGAGATAGTAACTTGCATGTAAAACTTTAACCAAAATTTTCTAAGTCTAAAAGGGGGCATAATTTGCTCAAATAACATGTCAGAGTTATGGGACTTGACCCAGAGAGGTTGGTAATTGACCTAGAAAAAGAAGAAATAAGTTTCAAAGCTATATGCCTTTCACTGATGGCTGTATGTACTTGCATGCAAAAACTTAACCAAGGTGTGACGCCGACGCCGACGCCGACGCCGACGCCGACGGGGTGAGTAGAATAGCTAGACTATTCTTCGAATAGTCGAGCTAAAAACAAGAGCTGTCAGTGGACAGCACGCTCGACTATTCTCAGTGCTTGATAGTGTAATATAAGCTATGAGTAAAACTTTAACATTACAATAAGCATATTCTAAGTCGAAAAGGGGCCATAATTCAGTCAAAATGCTTGATAGAGTTGCCTCCTCCTTTTTACAGACTGGGGTCATGATGGTTAACAAGTATGCAAAATATAAAAGCAATATCTCAATAGACTTTGAAAATATTTGGGGTGGTACGAAACATTTGTGTGACGCTTACGCTCACGATCATGCTCATGCCGACGCCGGGGCGAGTAGGACAGCTCCCCTATTCTTCGAATAGTCAAGCTAAAAGAGTATTAGGTGTGACAGACAGGCAACATAAATACTGGCTGTTAACAACAGTTGTTCGTACAACATATATGCCTCCGACATGCTGGTCTGCTGGAGATACCTGGATGTACAATTTTAAATATTAAAAATGCAATGACCTTGACCACTGACCTCCTGGCCCCAAAATCCAAAGTGGTTATCTTATTTCCAATAGAAAATCATGGTATGAAGTTTCATGTGCAAAGGCCCAAGCATTCTCCAGTTAATAAAACCATGTTTAAGCCTAAGGTCCCTCTGAAACTGACCTGTGACTTATATATCCAACACAAAACATGGGTCAGGAATTCATCTTGTGAATTTTGACTATCATAGGTCTAAGCATTGCTCAGTTACTGAACAGGGTTTGGGATGTATTATTAAACGCTAATGCATTAATAATGCATTAATGATAATTTTTTTTTATTTAATGCCCAGCTTTGATTAATGCCACATCAAAATAATGCTAATTTACTGTCAATGTTACTAATGCTTAGGCTAAGCACGACCACTGTATTCCTTTCAGAAACACTGAAAATACAGAGTTATTTACACAGCTTACATACATCTGAAGTAGCTAAATATTACAATATGATGAAGGCTTGCTTTTCAATCACTAAATTTCAAAAAAAAACAAGAGGGTCATGATGACCCTGGATCGCTCACCTGAGTACCCTTACCAAAAATGTGTACATTGTCAGTGTAAATCCAGATTTATGTCAGTGTTTTACCATTGTATTCCCAGTGTATTTTCAGTCTTTTCCAGCTTATTGCCAGCTTGTTGTTCTGTTATCACTAGTTATCACAGTGTGTATTGAGTATTATCAGTGTAATACCAGATCTGGTTACAGCGTACAATAATCTGGCATTAAACTGACAACCAACTAAAAACACACTAATATGCAAAACACTCTTTAATCATGCATGAACAATACACTGGTTTTATCTATACATATTTAAATTTACGTTTGGCCTTAGTGGCATTACAGAAACAGATACTGACAAAACTCTGGCTATACACTAGTCATACAATAATCTGTACAATTCAGACTTTAAGAAAGCCAAGAATGTATTATTTTAATAGAGCACTATGTTTTGGCGCAAAAATTGTAGGTCTTTCTTTTTTGTTGTTCATGATTATTTGTAGCTGCAGTGTGTATTTTTTCTCATTGAAATGCTGTAGAAAGGAATGATTTAGTGTAGTGGGTGTTTTTTGATCTGTATTTTGATAGTAAATGTCAATAGTTTTGTAAAGACACAACTGTCATCAGTTTTTGGTAGTTTTTAAATATAAGTGAATATATAAGTTAATAGCTGTAACAGTTTTCAATGATTTCTTGCCATTGTCTTTCCAATGCACGTTCATTCTATAAATAGTTGCTGGTAATACACAGACAACAGTGCACATGTATAACCAGTATTTCTTTCTTATTTCCAGTGTATGTCCATTCTGCAGTCAGTTGCTAGCAACACACTCACATTAGTGTCAGTGTATTACCAGATCTCTAAATTTGTGCCATTTTGTTTCCAGAGGCTTTCCATTCTATAATCAGTTGCTGACATCACACTGGAAATAGCACCAGTGTATTTCCAGAATCCAGTTTTTTGTAGTCAGTGTTATTCCATATTGTTGCCAGCTTATTGTCAGTATTGTCATGCAAAATTAGTGTGTTATCAGTTTGTTGTCAGTGAGTTGCCAGCATAATATCAGAAAGCTATTTCTTATGGGTAAATATGAGCCACATGTTTCAAATGGCAAACTGATGCTAAATTATTAAGAAGGTAGACCACATTCGAGGTAACTGAAATTCAGAACTTTTTAAGATCGGTGTGCAAAACTGTACATGTCATCCAAATTTCAAGGCTGCATCTTAAAAACAAGAAAGTAGGTCAGTAGGTCAAAGTCACAGTCAAGTGATCCCTAATCGCTTGGGGTCATCAGGTAATTATGATTACACAGTCTAGGAAATATGATCTGATAATTTTTAAAGTATTTTTCCTATATAACTCAAAATTATAACAAGTGACCCTCAGGGCGGGGCCACTTTTCACTCCAGGAGCATAACTTGAACAAACTTATTAAGTTTTTCCTTTCGGTTGCCATGGCAACCAGAGTGCTGCATGGAATTAAATTCTTTGAACAAGTTTGAAAGGGGACTACCCAAGGATCATTTCTGTAAAGTTTGGTGTAATTCTGCCCAGTGGTTTACAAGAAGATTTTTTTTTAAATGTTGATGGACGGACGATGGACATTGAGCGGTCATAAAAGCTCACCATGAGCCTTTGGCTCAGGTGAGCTAAAAAAAAAATTGTTGTTAATGCTACTGCTGCAGACGATACTAATAATAGTTTAATGCCCATTTGCTATTTTATGGACCCCAACCTTCTCTTTGATAGAAAACCAGTTTAAGAGATCTCCATTTTTTGTCAACTTAACAATAAAACAATCTATTGACCACAGACAAATACATTGTAGGCTAAATATTCTCAAATCATTGACCAGAAACCACAGGCAGATCAACAGACAGATTAACCGAACAACATAAGCAAAACAATATACCCCTCTTCTTTGAAAGTGGAGGTAAGGACATAAAAATCTGTACATCTCTAATGAAATATGACTTGTATGTATTTGCCTATTCTACAGTTTGCTTTAATTGTCTAACAACATTATAATGGATAAGTAATTACAAAGAATGACAAGTGTTAGGCATAGTTCTAAAACATATTCATATAATTACTACTCTGATTTACCTAAATATTGTTAGATGCTGTAGAAATGAAGATATGTCTGGTATTATGATAATAAGCACATTGATACATGTGGAGATGACTGAGATCAAGTTTGCCAAATATCTGATACATGAACTTTTACTGGGGGTTGTCTTTCAGCACATCAAAGTCAAACTGCAGTAAAACTTTCATCAAAAAAACACACAAGGGAAGGGCAAAATATTCTCTAAACATATCTTGTCTCTTATTACAACGTAATTCGTTCTTTAACAAGATAAAAAGGCACTAAACGATGGTCTGTTAATCAACAATCTCTCAATACAATCATGCGATGTCTTGAGCAAGTTGGACCATAACTGACTCATGAAATTTGAATCGCTAATAATAAAAACTTAACATAAAATATTATACATCTGTTTCTATACATATGACCCAATATAAACTTATCAATAGGTATTGTTAATATTCTCATTTTCTACAAACATAACAAATGTATATTATAACTGAAATTTTTTTTAAAACTCTAAGAATTCATAACATATATCATTTACATGCATAAAAAACAACTGACTTACTTAAAATGCTTATATACATGTAACACAATTTTGTTTCATGACAAATAAAAAATGTGGGGTAGTCAGAATGTGAATGGTCATGCACTATTTTGCAAACCATTCAATACTATAATATTAAGTAAAATTGCAAAATTCAATATGAGCTGTGCCATGGGAAAACCAACATAGTGGGTATGCGACCAGCATGGATCCAGACCAGCCTGCGCATCCGCGCAGTCTGGTCAGGATCCATGCTGTTCGCTAATAGTTTCTCCAATTCCAATAGGCTTTAAAAGCGAACAGCATGGAGCCTGACCAGACTGCGCGGATGTGCAGGCTGGTCTGGATCCATGCTGGTCGCATACCCACTATGTTGGTTTTCTCATGGCACGGCTCATATCTTATTAATATACTGTAATCAACTAATATAACAGACCACTCACTGACTTGATATGGTAAGTGCTGCAACAAGATAAAATATTAATAAATTCATTGAGATCAAAATAACCATGATATCATGTATACTATATGGCACTGTTACTTAAAATAGTCCTGTCAAAGCTGAGAGTTTTGTCATGGACATTAGTTTTTTTGCAAACTTTCTGAACAAATAAAGTTTATTCACAAAACGTTTTCTTTATACCACATGCAAACTAGGACAATATTGGACAATAGCTTAAGTCTGTTTCAAGTGTATTTAGCAAATATAACAGAGATAAAGTGTATTAAAACATTAAATAAGTATAAAAGGGCCAAAAAAGGGATACAATTCATAAAAATCTGCAAAAGTAAAGCTTCCTGTGTCTTACCATGTGGCTCTGAAACAACTATTTAAGTCTAAATTGATTATAAAGCAAAATAAATGAGATAGAGCAAAACTGCATCAGAACTTTGAACTTGAAATTCTAAGTAAATGTGTGATATAATGCGGGTGATACTGTGGAACAAGGCAGTCTGAAAGACTGCAATGCTATATCTCTGCCGCTATTATGGATAGTGAAAGGGTTGATGGTATTGGGTGGAAGCACTGACGTTGTTAAGTATATTTTATAGTCCATTTATGGTAACATCAATTAATTTAAAAATCCTTCAAGGGGTTTAGGAGATACAGAGCTGACACAAAATGGAAGGCTCAAAGATTTGACACAAGTTGTGACCTTGACCCAACATGGCTGACTCATGTGTTCTGCACATCGTCTTCATGAGGTTATCATTTGACCGTAAGTTTCATGAAAATCCTTCAAGAGGTTGAGGAGATACAGAAAGTACATAAAATGGAAGGCTCAAACGTTTGACCTTGGGTGTGTGACTTTGACATTGAATCAACATGGCTGACCAATGAGTTCTGCACATAGTTAAAGTGTTTGTTTGTTTGTTTGTTTTGGGTTTAACGCCGTTTTTCAACAGTATTACAGTCATGTAACGGCCGGCAGTTAACCTAAACAGTGTTCCTGGGTTCTGTACCAGTACAAACCTGTTCTCCGCAAGTAACTGCCAACTTCCCCACAGGAATTATCAGAGGTGGAGGACTAATGATTTCAGACACAATGTCGTTTATCAAATAGTCATGGAGAACATACGCCCCGCCCCAGGATCGAACTCGCGACCCCGCGATCCGTAGACCAACGCTCTTACCTACTGAGCTAAGCGGGCGGGCTTCATAGTTAAAGTGATAAAGAGATTGTGCATCAAAACCTTAACCAAGATGTGGACGTGGAAGGATGTCGGTGCCGCGTCAAAAAAAAGATAGCTCTCCATATATTTCTTAATGTTAAAAATACAGAAAGGTACAAAAGGACAGACTTAATGGGCAGATTTATTGTAACTGTATCTTTCAATTCCTATATAGAACCACCCAAACAATGTTTGATGGGGGTATAAAGACAGGACTGGATATTTTGAGGGATGCAAAAAGGAGAATAATTTTGCTGAAAGAAAAGTTAAGAGTTATGAAACCCGTTATATATACTTGTCATGTGGTTCTTAAACTTTGTTTTAAGTAGTTTCAAAATGATATTTGTATTTCATATTCAATGTAAACGATACTAGACTGATGGAAAGGGACATTTATCAGTGTGCAAAAAGGGGAAATATTTTCTCAAAAGAAAAGTAAAAGTTATGAAACCTTGTATGTTTAACTTGACTCATGATCCTACAAGCCTGTATATGTTCTAAAGATATTCAACATAACAACAAAAAACTGATGGGTCAGGACATTTTTCAAGTACAACAGTTACTGGGGGTATAGTATTGTCAAAAGAAAAGCCAGAGTTATGAAACCTGGTATGTGAACTTATCCCATGATCCTTAAAAGCTTGTATCAAGTTTCAAAGTAATATCTGTATCAGTTCTTCAGATATTAAAGAAACAGAATTAGGGAAAAGCTGCAAAAAATGATTCCTATACAGCATCCCCTAAACCTTGGTGGGAGTATGATATTTAAATATTACAATATTCTAATAGCATTATGTGTTTCACACATTCAGGCAGAATCCATCACATGTTTTACTATTCAGAACCTACTCATACAACCATTACTTCAATAATCTCAATTCATTATTCACATAAATGTAATCAGCACATTATTTCTATAACAGAACAAGCTAAAACCTGGATAAGTGAAACAACAAGTAGACATTTTCCTAGATCCATGTAATTCACTATTCATGTATTCATTGTTTTATTTGCTCCAGGGGCAGTTCTTTATACCTGATATCAATAATACTTAATATTTCACACTCAGTCTGAAATAATGCAATGAAATACACAACTCTACTTGAAAACTTGTATCACTGAATGGTACTAAAAGACACAACACTACTGGAAACTATTATGCCGTTTAACTTCTTTCAACCATTAGCTACAAATAAAATGATTATCTTGCATAATTCTTTACATATGCATAGACATAATACTAAAAATATAATTACAGACACCACTTTTAACAGCTGACTTTTAATGTTTATAACAGGAGCAATATCACATGACCCTGAAAATCCTTGACAAAAGCCAAAAAAGTGGTACAACTGAAGAAAGTAATCGGACCTTATAATTACTGCCAAAAATATGCACATAATACTTTTCTCTTAAAGTTGATGATATATTAAGACTTTTCAAACTGTCCTTCACATTAACTTGTATGCTCAACCCTTCCTATACTTTCCGTCAAATTCAAATTCAACAACATTTAATAAAGGTTGTTGAATTTGAATTTGATGTTGTTGAATTTGAATTTGACAGAAAATATAGGAAGGGTTGAGCATACAAGTTAATGTGAAGGACAGTTTGAAAAGTCTTCAACACATGGGGCATTTAAAAATAGATTTCTTAATCTGTAAATGAAATGACTGGTGTGGATACAACAACAAGAGATCACAGTGTGTTACATGTAATTATCACAGGTATTTAAGTATGAGCACTTTGTTCTGAAGCCATCACATGACTCTAGAATGCCTTTTTCAACATATACACTTAGAAAGGCTGCATTAAATACAGCTATGTATAACAACAAAGTTAAGTTAATGCAGCTCACCAGTTCTTGATACAAGAAGAAATTTCCACATCACCACTGAACACTTTTTTGTTTATCAATAATGGCAGCAGATTACTGAGGAAAATAATATTATCTGCTTTGAATGTCTGTTACTGTTGATCACCTTTTCATAAACGTTTCATTGTGTTTAGTAACTGGCTTCATACCTATTCTGAAAGGAGAAGCTGGAACTTCCTGATTTTTGGAAATGTTCAGACTTCTTGCTAGTTTTCATTGTAAAATCCTACTGCAATATTACCTTCTCTACGAGTCAAGCTACGGCCACATCTAAACCTCCAAACAACCGATTGTTACCTCCTAATGCCAAAATATTTCCATCTTCATCAACCTATGTATAGTCCAGTACATTGAAATTGTTCTAAATTACTAGTTCCAGTACATTATGACTAACTTGAGCTGATGTCCTTTTGTTTCAATGGAACAATATAGTTCATAATACCATTTTCAATTTTGTTATCGTTTACCCAAAATATATGTAAATCTGGCAAGTCGGAATTAACCTGTAGGTCCTGTATAATTTTTTCCCAAGGCACAGTTTCTAAAACATTTCCATATTCTGAATACTGCTGAAAGTGTTGATGTATGTTCATTCCAAGGGCTCCACTTAAAAATCCAACATGTAACACACCTAAAATGAATTTCAAAATAAATCAGTATTTGAATACACATATATTTTCAAGACCATTTTGTCAAAAAATTTTAATGGTACCATTTTCAGTTACTGACAGAAAATGAGAACTACCATATATCTTAACATGTTATCCTTTATGTAGTGTAGTGTAGTGATCGTCAGCACCTTTCTGAATGTTATTTAAAACAAGGCAGTCTGAAGGACAGCTAAATCCCCCGCCACTGCTATGGATAGTGAAAGGGTAAACCTTTGATTTTAGCTGTGACCTTGACCTTGAACAGACATGGCTGACTCATGAATTCTGCACAACGTCTTGATGAGGTGATCATTTGACCCAAGTTTCATGAAAATCCTTCAAAGGGTTTAGGAGATACAGAGTAGACACAAAATGGAAGGCTCAAACCTTCGACCCTTAGTTGTGACCTTGACCTTGAGCTGGCATGGTTGACTCATAATTTCTGCACATCGTTTTGATGAGGTAATCACTTTACCCAAGTTTTATAAAATTCCTTGAAGGGGTTTAGCGGACACGAAATGGAAGGCTCAAACCTTTGACCTTCAGTTGTAACCTTGACCTTGAGCCAACATGGCTGACTCATAAGTTCTGCACATCGCCTTGATGAGGTGATCGTTTGACCCAAGTTTGATGAAAATCCTTCAAGGAGTTTAGGAGATATAGAGCGGACACAAAATGGAAGGCTCAAACCTTTGACCCTAAGTTGTGACCTTGACCTTGAGCCGGTATGACTGACTCATGGGTTCTGCACATCGTCTTGATGAGGTGATCATTTGACCCAAGTTTTATAAAATTCCTTCAAAGGGTTTATGAGATATAGAGCGGACACAAAATGGCAGGCTCAAACCTTTGACCTTGAGTTGTGACCTTGACCTTGAACCGACAAGGCTGACTCATGGGTTCTGCACATCGTCTTGATGAGGTGATCATTTGACCCAAGTTTCATGAAAATCCTTCAAGGGGTTTAGGAGATATGGACCGGACACAATTTTGTTACGAACGGAAGGACAGACGGAAGGACGGACGGACGGAAGGACGGACGGAAGGACGGACGCAGACCATTCCTATAATCCCTCCGCCACGGCGGGGGATTAACAAGAGGCCCAATTGGACCTAGGTCACTCAACTTAATAGACCTCTGACCATCTGATCTTCCATCTAACTAGATTTGGTGACAACCCTTTAAGCAGTTCATTAAATAAAGTTATTTAAAGGTTTTATCTACATTTTGCTATGCGGCCCCCAAAAACAAACAAACTTCTTGACCCATATTTAGTTTTAAAAAGAATTCTGATTTTAGCACTGGTGTCCCCTAAGAGGAACCAAACAGAACCATTACAATGATACTACAGACCAAATTTGAGAAAAATCTATCAAGCAGTTCATGAGAAGAAGTCATTAAAAGCTTCTCTATTTTTAGCTCTAAATGCCCCTAAAGAAGAACCAAGTGCCCCAATTTTAACTAACTTTGGAAAGGGACCTTACAATGATTCTACAGGGGTCAAGTCTGACTGAGATCCAGCTAGCAGTTCATCAAAAGAAGTTATTTAAGTGTTCTTTTTCTTTCTTTTTAGCTCTAGTGCCTCCTAAAAGGGGCCAAGTTCCCCAATTAGAATAAGCTTGGGAGGCCCTTAAAATGATGCTACAGACCAATTTTGATGAATTTCCATCAAATGGTTCATGGAAAGAAGTCATTTTAAAGTAATTCTATTTTTATCTCAGTGGACTCACAAAGGGGCAACCAACTATAATATTATTAGTGTATTGTTTGAGAGGACATTAAAAATGGTGTTCCAGACAGTCTAATAAGTTCATGAGAAGAAACCATAAAAAGATTTTTATTTTCAACCCTAGCGGCTCCAAGGGGCTGACTGCCCTAACCTGAACAAACTTGAGACAGGCCCTTATAAAGATGCTATAAATCAAGTCTGATGAAGATCCACTGAACAGTTCATAAGAAGCTGTAAAAGGATATTTTTACTTTTATCCCTAGCACCTACTTCAAGGGGCTGACTGCCCATATTTGAACAAACTTGGGAGAGAACCTTATAATGATGCTGCAGACCAAGTCCAATGAAGATCCATCTAGTGATTTATGACAAGAGGTCATTTATAAATCTGGTATAATACATAATATAACATTTAAAGGTATTTCTAACTTTAGCTCTATCGGGGCCAAGTGCCCCTAAAAACTACAAAGATAAAAGATTAACATACTACTATCAATGCCAAGGCATGCTGTTTCCATGATAAGTATTTGTAAGCACATGTCAGTAACAGATTCAACATCATCCATACTGCTGATTTCCTCTAGTGTACTGTCATTTATATGACGGCTGAAGAATAACTTCAGATTTTCCAAATGCATCTCCAAAAGCTGAAAAACAAAATGATACACTTTCTATAAATTGCCTACTTACTGCAAGACACAGTTCACTTTATTTCAAAATTAAATACAGCAGCGTAATTGCCCCAAGAGTTTATTATTTAAAACAGATATTTGTCAACTGCTTCAAAGACAAATTACATAGAACCATAGATACCCATGTATAATGCGCACCTGTGTATAATGCGCACCCCTGATTTTGGCCCAAAATCCTGGGAAAAAAAACGTTTTTGGTCAATTCTGAGGTGGATGGAAAAGGAAAGTAGAGTTTACATCTACACTGGAAATAAATTTTATCTCCGTGGCAGAGAGCAGCATCGGTCTCGATTTTTGTTTTCTCGAAAATAAAACTAGTAAAATATTGTTTTATTTGTTGTTTTACCTTTTTAATTAACTATTTTGAATAAATAAACAGCAGCTGATTCAATATTTCGGAATGGTATCTTTCAAAATGACATGAGCTTCTCAATTCAACAAAAGGTGTGATAGTCTTTTTGTCACGATCAAATAGCCAGTAATTACCGGCAATTAACGTGTCACCTCGTGTCAATTATGTTGTTCACAGTTTGACCTCGGTTAAAGATAATTCTCAATCTTTAACTAGTATCATAATTTTTGTGATTTATTAACATTTCTTTCATCAAAATACTTTTAAATTTATATGAAATTAATTTTGTTTGAAAGAAAAATAAACCATTCGATTTTTTACAGAACGTAACGGCAATCTTAGATTTTAGCGGTGACAGTAAGCGCGAGGAGTAGTTTCCCTTTACCAAAATGGCAAACATCGGTAACAAACTTGTTTTGAAGTTGGAAAATTGTCTATACCTGTGTATTATGCGCATCCACGATTCAGGGGTGGTCCCGGGGGTAAAAAAACTGTGCATTATACATGGATATCTACGCTAGTATCTCTTCAAAACATTTTTACATGCCACTCTCTATATTGCTATGGGTTTAGCCCTCTTATTCAAAAGTATTAAGTTATGTTATACAGAGCAGTCAACCAAACCTGTATTCCTGGATTCTGTACCAGTACTTGCCTGATCTGCACAACTAACTTTCAACTTCTTAACATTAATCTGAGGTGCAGGATGAACGATTTGAGAAACAATTTGAATAATTTTGATAAAGGACCACCAGGCAATGCAACATACCAAATATCAAAAGCCTAGGTCTTGCAGTTTCAGGCAAGAAGATTTTCATTTTTTTTTCCTATATAAGTCTATGTGAAACCTGAGACCCCCGGAGTGGGCCTCTTTTTACCTAAATGGCATAATTTGAATAATCTTGGTAGAGGACCACTAGGCAATGCAACATATCAAACATCAAAACCTTGGCCTTGCAGTTTCAGACAAGAAGATTTTAAAGTTTTTTCCTATATAAGTCAATGTAAAACTTGGGACCCCAGGGGTGGGCCTCTATTCAACCCAGGGGGCATAATTTGAACAATCTTGGTACAGGACCACAAGGCAATCCTACATACCAAATATCAAAGACTTAGGTCTTGTGGTTTCAGACAAGAAGACTTTTAAATTTTTTTCCGATATAAGTCTATGTAAATTTTGGGACCCCCGGGGCTCTTTTCACCCCAGGGGCATAATTTGAACAATCTTCATAGAGGACCACTAGATGATTTCACATGCCAAATATCAAGTCTCTATGTTTTACGGTTTTGGGCAAGAAGTTTTTTTAGTTTTTCCTTTCTGTTGCCATGACAATCAGTTTGTGTGAAATTCAAATTTTTAAACAATTTTATAAGAAGACCATCCAAGGAACATCTCTGTGAAGTTTCATCAAAATTGGCCAGGTGGTTTAGGAGGAGATGTTGTTTATAGGAAAGTGTGGACGCCAGATGGTGAGAGGTCACAATAGCTCATCCAGAGCTTATAAACAAGATGACCCTGAAGGCCCTGTATCGCTCACCTGACCAATGGACCTAAAGATCAGATCATCAAGATTAACATTCTGACCAAGTTGCATTAAGATATGGTCATAAATGTGGCCTCTAGAGTGTTAACTAACTTTTCCCTTGATTTGACCTGGTGTCCTAGTTTTTGACCGAAGATGACCCAGATTCAAACTTATCTTAAAGGTTATTAAGATTAACATTTTGACCAAGTTTCATGAAGATACAGTCATAAATGTGGCCTCTGCAGTGTTAACAAGCTTTTCCTTTGTTTTTAACCTGGTGACCTAGTTTTTGATCTTACATAATCCAGATTCGAACTTAACCCAGAGGTCATCAAAAAAACATTCTGATTAAGTTTCATAGTGACATAGCCATGAATGTGGCTTCTACAGTGTTAACAAGCTTTTCCTTTGATTTGACCTGGTAACCTAGTTTTTGACCTCAGATAATCCAATATCAAACTCGTCCAATATTTTATTGAGTGTAACATTCTGACCAAGTTTCATTAAGACTGGGCCAAAATTGTGACCTCTAGAGTGTTAACAGTCAATTTTTGACAACGAACGACTGACGACGGATGATGACGGACAAAGGGCGATCAAAAAACCTGTGCTAAAAACTAAATTTATTGTCTATAATATTAGAGGGTTTACAAGCTTTTCCTTTGATTTGACATGGTGACCTAGTTTTTGACCCCACCTGACCCAGATTGGAACTTGACCTAAAGATTAACATTCTGACCAAGTTTCTTTAAGATATGATCATAAATGTAGCCTCTGAAGTGTTAACTAGCTTTTCCTTGGATTTAACCTGGTGACCTACTTTTTGACTCAAATGACCCAGATTCGAACTTGACCTAAAAATCATCAAGGTTAACTTTCTGACCAAGATTCATCAAGATACAGTCATAAATGTAGCCTCTAGAGTGTTAACAAGTTTTTCAATTGATTTTTTGACCTGATGACCTAGTTTTTGACTCCACCTGACCCAGATTCGAACTTCAAATGTAGATCATCAAGATTAACATTCTGACCATGTTTCATAGAGATATTGCCATAAATGTGGCCTCTAGAGTGTTAACAAGCTTTTCCTCTGATTTGACCTTGTGACCTACTTTTTAACTCCACCTGGCCCAGATTTAAAATTCAACTAAAGATCATCAAGATTAACATTCTGACCAAGTTTCATTAATATATGGTCATAAATGTGACCTCTAAGAGTGTTAACTAATTTTTCCTTTGATTTGACCTGGTGACCTAGTTTTTTACCCCCAGATGATCCAGATTCAAACTCGCCTTAAAGATCATCAAATTTAACATTCTGACCAAGTTTCATGAAGATACAGTCATCAATGTGGCCTCTGTAGTGTTAACAAGCTTTTCCTTTGATTTGACCTGGTGACCTACTTTTTTTACCCCAGATGACCAAATATCAAACTCCTCCAAGATGTTATTGAGGGTAACATTTCCACCAAGTTTCAATAGGATTGGGTAAAAATTTTGACCTCTAGTGTTAACAAGCTTTTCCTTTGATTTGACTCGGTGACCTAGTTTTTGACCCCAGATCGCCCAATATCGAACTCCTCCAAAATCTTATTGAAGGTAACAGTCTAATCATGTTTCATTAAGATTGGGCCATAATTGTGACCTCTACAATGTTAACAAGCTTTTCCTTTGATTTGACCTGGTGACCTTGTTTTGAAGCCAGATGATCCAATACCGAACTCGTCCAAGATTTTATTGCGGGTAACATTCTGACCAAGTTTCATTAAGATTAAGCTAAAATTGTGACCTCTAGAGTGTTAACAGTTAAATTTTTGATGACAAACAACTGACAAAGGCCACATGGTGATCACAAAACCTGAGCTAAAAACTAAATTTATTGTCTAGAATATTACCTGTATATCACATTAAAAGTTTGGTTAAAAAAAGAACAAAAAGATTGTACTACATGACATTTTAGGTGTAGACTTATTGGTAAGCCATTTCACAAACGTCAACCTACTACATACAAGGTTAGATTTTAAAAATACTGATACTGCTTAATAATCAAGAGACTGTCTCCCATCTTTTCTGTATTAAGTCCCCAAAAACAATCTTTTTTTCATTTGACATTGTGTGGTTCAACTTGTTCTCGGCATGCTTCCGAGGGATCTACTTTCCAGATTTTAATTTCTGCTAGGTCTACACCTTGAGGACAAGCAATTTGTATAGTTACCTGTTTCTTATACAATCTGAAAGATTCAACAGCATGGAGAGTGGCCAATAATCTAAGACTAAATTGCAGCTTTTCTGATCCAACCAACAGTAAGGCAACACTCTGATACAAACATGAGTTGTCTTTCCCACTTGACTTGTATGCCTGAAATCCTTCTGGTGTGTTCCTACAAACGTAGGACAGATTAAAATTTATGGATCATTCAATGTAAAAAATCTTGACAGGATATTGTGAAATTATGCATTTAGTACTATAAAACTTTGTGATGTTGCGCTAGCTAATAAAATATTTAAGAAGATCCTCTGGAAGCATAGAGCCCATCAAAGCAAAATAATAGCAATTAAATGATTATTACTACTCACCTCCCCTAGCACCAGCTTAAGAAGAATTCTATTAAAGTATAAATGGCCTAAATGAGCCTAAGCTGCTCACCTTAAGAAAACCTTAACTACCTGACTAAAAATTGCTTCTAACTAGGTTTGGTGAAAGTCCTTTAAGATATTTATTAAAACAAAAGTTATTTAAAGTTTCTTTTCTATATTTTGCTGTCATGCACCAAAAACACATAACCATCTGAAGAAATTATTTAAAGGTATATCCATTTTAACTCTAACTCTAATTTGAACAAAATTATGAAAATTCCTTATAATGATACTACAGACCAGGTTTGATGAAGATGCATGAAGTGGTTCATGAAAAGCTCTTTAAAAAGTTTTTCTATTTTCAGATCACGTGGCCCCTAAAAGGAGCCAAGATGAAGCTTTGAACAAACTTGATAGCAGTCCATGCTAGAATGCTTCTGACAAAGTTTGGTTTAATTCTGACCAGCAGTTTCAGAGAAGATGTTTAAATAAAATGTTGACGCAGGACGACGATGACGGATCATCCAGCTATACTAATTTTAACCCTTTAAAGCCTGCTAAATTTCTGAAATGGACTGGTCCATCATTCAATATGGGCAATACCATTTAATATTCGAAGGGGTGCTCACTGAAAATTTACTAACTGAATAGCGAACAGTGCAGACCATGATCAGCCTGCATGGATGTGCAGGCTGATCTTGGTCTGCACTGGTCGCCAAGGCAGAATAACTTGCTGCTAACAGGCTAAAGGTTAAAAGGTGAGTTAAAACCTGAATGCACTCAATGATCCCAAAGGACAAAAAAATATATACATATGACAACACTGGAGACTTTTAACAGCAACCATAGCACACTTGAAAACTGCTGCTGTGACAGTTGTTAAAATCATACAAGACCATTTTGAAGCAAATATTAGAACCCAGCCAAGCAAAATAATAGCAGACACTGATTTTAGTCTATTCATGCGAGGTAATGAATTTTTGTTGGGTTTATAATGTCGCACTGACACAATTATAGCTCATATGGCGATTTTCCAGATTTATAGGTAGAGGAAGACCCAAGGTGCCCTTCCGTGCATTATTTCATCAGGAGGGGGCACCTTGGTAGAACCACCTAACATGAAGAATTCAATGCCACAAGTGAGACTAAAATACACATCAAAGAGAGGCATATGATTTGAAGTCAGCAACCTTAACCACTCGACCACATAGGCCTCTTGAAAGGTAATGAAATGCACAACACTTCTTCTGCCCCACCCCCGCATTAGGGTTCCTGCATACATGCTTAAATGTACGAGTCAAACATCTCAAAAATTTTGCATTCATATAAATGATGTGTCTACTTTTAGCAATGAGCAAAATGTTCAGCTTTATAACAGAATTTTATTATAATAAACTGAATGTACAACATGACCCAGAGGACCAGGAATCATAACAACTGTGTCCAAGTACTTTGTAAATAACAACAATTTTAGAAACAGTTTCATTTAGATAATATCAATATGCTTAAATGTAAAAACTACATGTACATAAACTTACTGATAGTACTCTAGAACCAATGGATTGGTAGAATGTTGTTCTTGAAGCAATAACTCAGCAGTAAGACCAGGAAGCTGTCTCTTGATCTGTTTACACTTTTCTTGAAACTTTTCATACATTTCGCCTGACTTTATCATTTTCCCTCTACTATCAACTTTTAAAATGTCTGAAAGCTCTATCAAACGTTTTTGAGCCATCTGCAAATACAAGAAAGAGAATATTCTCATCACTGTCACTAAATTAGACAAAAGCTAGCAAATTTCTCATATAGGTAGTTCTCCATGTTCAGATAAAAAAAATCCACTATACTGAATTTGATCAGACCTTGGTTTTTCAAAACTTCGGAAATACTTGGAAAATATGAGAAATAAAAATTACAAGGTTGTATGCTTGATGTTTGCTGGGCTGATATGAAAAATTTGGAATCACACATGTCTTCTTATTGGTAGTATGTGGATAAAACACAATTTCGATGACGCAAATATAAGATTTTCAACAATGTAGATTTAAATGAATCTTTTCACATTTGTTACTCAACGCTCTGTTTATTACAAGGTCAAATTAATTGTATAGATCCAGGTGCTTATTTTTAACATATTTGCCCACAAAAACTTGCAAGCAGAATGGGAGGCATTATTTAAAATTATTTCATATGTTGACATTTGTTATCATTTTTTACCTTAAGATAGAAATTAATGTTGCCATTCCTATAAATGTACACATGGGATGACATTTATATACAGAATTATTTTTCATTTCATTTACTTGGTCCAGGCTACATGCCATGTTATCAAGATAAAAGACATTACATCATGACTTCCAATTTATCAGACTTGGGGATCTTCCTTAATAATATTACATTATCTTTTCAAGTGCTTTGTCTTGTTTACTTTAGAAAGATACAACTTAGTTCTGCCAAAGGATAAAACGTGCATGAGTATTAAAAGTAAAACATAGAATAAACGTAGACTATAAATGGTTGAAAACTAAGGAGCAAGTGCAAAAATCTTACTTCTTCCACTGTCTCTTCCACTGGCGGCACAAAAGTTGGTCTCCTTTTACTCTTTTGGGGTGCTTGCGTGTCATCTGTTGGAACCATGGGAGTATTTCCTGTGGGATTCTTTTCGAGTTCTGGAAAAACTGGACTGGTGCTTTCTAAACCAACAAATGTTTCCTCCTCCAGAATATCCCCTGAAGCTCTTTTATATATTATGTCAGAATTATCATCAGTTTTTGTTTCCAAAAATTCTGACTTCGGCATTTCCTTGTCTGATACACTACATAGATCTGGTAAACTACCATGGTGTGCACTATTATGACGCGAGCGTTCAGGAACACGTTCAATGGAACACATTTCCATCATTGCAAGAACCTCACTCTGAACTTTCTCTACTTTAGCAAGACACATGTATTGTTTTGTTTCCATCAAACAAACTTTGAAGTCTTGGTAGTACTGCTTACCAGTCTCTCTAACCTTTGTTAAAATCTTTCTTGATC
>NW_026459886.1:0-50292 GCF_021730395.1 Mercenaria mercenaria
TTTCTGTTTGTATCTGTGTATCCTGCAAAAAGTAAACTAGACATGAAATCAATATTAAGAAATGGTAATTAGTATTAACATCCCCTGTCTGAGGACACAACATATGCTCTTATCTTTAAAATCAGAGGTTTAAATAGTCATATTACACACACCTGATTAGGACTGTGACTTTAAGAACTTGCTTCTGATCAAGTTAGGCAAACGTTAATTAAGTGCTCAATTAAAAGTTATTAAAAGCATTTTCTTTTGTTACTTAGGCTGCCCCAACCGTCCAAGCAGAACCATTTGAGTAAATGTAAGATAGGTCTATATAAAGATGTAGAGACAAAGTCTGTGGCCATGATAAATCCAGCAGTGCATGAGTAGAAGTCATATTAATGTATTTCTTTACTTCTGGTGGCACCTTAATCAATCAAACAGAATCATTAGAAAACAAGAGGGCCATGATGACCCTATATCACTCACCTGTTATCATTGCACTTGAGGACAAGAAGGTCCTCAGAAAAAATATCTAAGTCCAAAGGACAGGAACAACAAAGGAAAGAAATTTAACCAAAAAGAAAGAAAAATTCTTACAAGGTACAGATATGTCAAAATACACCTAAAAATTGGAGGTACCATCCATGTTGTACCACAGAAAAGTGGTCTCGGTTTTTCCCTACGGCCAATAATAAAAAAGTTACTAAAAATAAGCTATTTATATTAACGTAAAAGGGAAGTAATTAAAAAGAAAATTATTGTAAGTGAACAAAAGAAGGATCTGCCAAATAAATCTGTTGACATAAATGAAATTTCAGATCAGTATCTTCATTAGTTACGGAGATATACCGATTTTAATTTGAAATAAAGGGAGGTAATTTGACATAAAATCAGTCCATAGTTATCTACCCTGATTGACTCAGTCCAACTAATGATAATAATGAAATTTCAAATAAGTCCTATAAGTACTTACTGATATAAATCCATTTTGACTACAATCAGGGGAGGTAATCAGATATAAATAACTCTGGAACCTACGATTGGATCTGATTTGTCATGGAATCCAAGATTTATTGTTGTTGAAGATATTTTGGAAGTTAATTTGTATCAAATAAAACCATAAACGAAGTCTCTATATGGCTGCAAAAGCCAAAATAGCCAATTTTGGACCTTCAAGGGGCCATAACTCTGGAACCAATGATGGAATCTGGCCAGTTCAAGAAAGGAACCAAGATCTTGTGGTGATACAAGTTGTGTGCAAGTTTTGTTAAAATCAAATCATAAATGAAGTTGCTATTGTGCAGACAAGGTCAAAATAGCTAATTTTGGCCCTTTCAGGGGCCATAACTCTGGAACCCATTTAGGGATCTGGCCGGTTCAACAAAGGAACTGAGATCTTATGGCAACACAAGTTTTGTGCAAGTTTGATTAAATTCAAATCATAAATGAAGCTGCTATTGTGCAGACAAGGTCAAAATAGCTAATTCTGGCCCTTTCAGGGGCCATAACTCTGGAACCCATAAAGGAATCTAGCCAGTTCAAGAAAGGAACCAAGATCTTATAGTGATACAAGTTGTGTGCAAGTTTGGTTAAAATCAAATCATAAATGAAGCTGCTATTGTGCAGACAAGGTCAAAATAGCTAATTCTGGCCCTTTCAGGGGCCATAACTCTGGAACCCATAATGGGATCTGGCCAGTTCAAGAAAGGAACCAAGATCTTATGGTGATACAAGTTGTGTGCCAGTTTGGTAAAAATCAAATCATAAATAAAGCTGCTATTGTGCAGACAAGGTCAAAATAGCTGATTTTGGCCCTTTCAGGGGCCATAACTCTGGAACACATAATGGGATCTGGCCAGTTCAATAAAGGAACCGAGATCTTATGGTGATACAAGTTTTGTGCAAGTTTGGTTAAAATAAAATCATAAATGAAACCATTATCGTGCAGACAAGAAATTGTTGACGCACGGACGCACGCACGGACGCACGGACACACGACGGACGAAGGGTGATCACAAAAGCTCACCTTGTCACTATGTGACAGGTGAGCTAAAAAGAGCTGTCAGAGGACAGCAACACCAGACTATTCCACAGCCTTGTCAGCTGAATGAATATAAACGTTGAACAAGAGTGGCAGACTGTCACAAAATACGCCCATCATCAAACTTGGCCTAATTCAAGAGCTATAATCCAAGAGTGCCTGTGGTGACATGGCTGGTTATCCAACTTGGCCGAAATATTATACCCACAAACATTGTCAGCAAGTCTGGTAAAGATCGGATGAAAACTGATCAATTTAAAGAGCGGACAAAGCAAAATTCGCAGATTTTAAGTAATTCAAGGGCCATCATCCAGGACTGCCTAGGGCGTTTAGGCTGGTTATCGAACTTGGCTGAGATATCATACCAACAAACAACATCTGCAAGTTTGTGGAAGACTGGATTAAACTGTTCAACTTAGGGAGTGACAAGGCTAAATTGGCAGTTTTTCAAGTAATTCAAGGGCCATAATGCAAGAGTGACCGGGATGATTTTGCTGGTTATCAAACCTGGTCGAGATATTATGCCCACAAACATTGTCACCAAGTCTGGTGAAGATCAGAAGAAAACTATTTGACTTAGAGGGCGGACAATGCTAAATTTGCAGATTTCGAGTAACTCTAGGTCCAAAACGAGTGTGCCTAGGGCAATTTTGCTGGTCATCGAACTTGGCTGAGATATTATGCTAACAGACATTGCCAGCAAGTTTGGTGAAGATCGGATAAAAATTGTTTGCCTTAGAGAGCGGACAACACTAAATTTGCATATTTTGAGTAATTCAAGGGCCATAACTCTTGTGAAGATCGCTTGAATACTATTTGACTTAGAGGGTAGACAAGGCTAAATTTGCAGATTTCAAGTAGTTCAAGGTCCATAACTCAAGCATGCCTGGTTCAATTTTGCCCGTTATTGAACTTAGCCAAGACATTATGCCAACAAACATTGTCACTAATTCTGGAGAAGATTGGATGAAAACTGTTTGACTTAGAGATTGTACATGCTTTAGGATGCTGGCCACCTGCCTGCCTGCCATTGGTGTTTACACTCTTTCAGAATCTGGCATATTAAAAGAGGACAAATTTGGTAAAACTGCAAATCTGGGATCCAAATTTCAAGGCTTTATCACAAAAAAATAAGAAAGTAGGTCCGTAGGTCATTCTTAAAGTCACTGAAAGTCAGTTTTAAGGTGTACAAAACTGTACATGTTGTCTAAATTTCAAGGCTGCATCTTAAACAAGAGGGCCATAATGGCTCTATTTCACTCACTTGTTATCCTTGCATTTAAGGACAAGAAACTATTTATAGTAACATAAAAGGGAAGTAATTCAAATAAATTATTGTTAGTGAACAAAAGAAGTATATGCGAAATAAAAACAAGAGCACTGCAATGTAACGCAAATGCAGAGCAATATACACACAAAACAAAGTCAGATGACCTTTGACCCCTAAGTGTGACCTTGACCTTTCAGAACATGTGCTCTGCACGTTTCGATGAGGTGAAAATTTGTGTCAGATTTCTTTGAAATCCTTCAAGGAGTTCGAGAGTTTCAGAGCGGAAGAGAAATTGCTAACCAACAGACAGACAGATACCGAGGCGATAACATAATACATCTCTTCAGGAATATCAAAGTAATCGAGATCTTAAGGTGATACAAGTTGTGTGCAAGTTTGGTTAAAATCAAATCATAAATGAAGCTGCTATTGTGCAGAAAAGGTCAAAATAGCTAATTTAGGCCCTTTCAGAGATCTGGCCGGTTCAAGAAAGGAACCAAGATCTTCTGGTGACACAAGTTCTGTACAAGTTTGATTAAATTCAAATCATAAACAAAATGCTTGTCAAACATGAAATGCCCCCCTTGATGCATTCAGTAATTGCACAAGGAACAGAAATTATTTGCTCACTGTAAACAAATGTCCTACTGTTCGGATTCAATGTGACCTTGACCTTTGATATAATGACCTCAAAATGAACAGGGGTCATCTGCTGGTCATAATCAACGTCCCTATTAGGTTTCGTGATCCTCGGCTCAAGTGTTCTCAAGCTATCCTTCGGAAAGGGTTTAACTCTTCCGAGTCTATGTGACCTTGACCTTTGGCCTACTGACCTCAAAATCTATAAGGGTCATCTACTGGTCATGACCAACCTACCAATCATGTTTCATGATCCAAGGTCCAAGGGTTCTCAAGTAATTGTCTGAAAACGGTTTCATTGTTCCGGGTCAATGTAACCTTGACCTTTGACCTACTGACCTCAATATCAAATGGGGTCATCTGCTGGTCATGCCCAACCTCCCTGTCAACTTTCATGATCTTAGGCCAAAGTGTTGAGTTATCATCCAGAAACTGTTAAATGTTCAGGGTCACTGTGATATTGACCTTTGACATACAGATCTAAAAATTAATAGGGGTCACCTGCTGGTGATGACCAACCTATCATCTTTCATGAACCTTAGACCAAGCGTTCTCAAGTTATCATCCAGAAATGTGACCTTGAATTTTGGCCTACTGATCTCAAAATCTATAGGAGTCATCTACTGGCCATGATCAACCTCCCTATCAATTTTCCTGATCCTAGGCCCAAGCATTCTTGAGTTATAGCCCAGAAACCATTTTACTGTTCCAGGTTACTGTGACCTTGACCTTTGACCTACTGATCTTAAAATCAATATGGGTCATCTGTTGGTGATGATCAACCTCTCTATCAATTTTCACGATCCTAGGCCAAAGCGATCTCAATTTATCTTCTGCAAACCGTTTAATTGTTCCGGGTCACTGTAACCTTGATCTTTGACAAACTGACCTCAAAATCAAATGGAGTCATCTTCTGGTCATGCCCAACCTCCCTGTCAACTTTCATGATCCTATGCAAAAGTGTTGAGTTATCATCCAAAAACTGTTTAATGTTCAGTGTCACTGTGGTATTGACCTTTGACATACAGATCTCAAAATCAATAGGGGTCATCTGCTGGTGATGACCAACCTTCCTATCAACTTACATGATCCTAAGCCCAAGCCTCTTGAGTTATCATCTGGAAACAGATCGGTCTACATACCGACAGACTGACAGACCGACATATGCAAAACAATATACCCCTCCTTGTTGTGTGCAAGTTTGGTTAGATCAAATTACAAATGAAGATGCTATTGTGAGACAAGATCAAAATAGGTAATTTAGACTCTTTCAGGGGCCATAACTCTAGAAATCATTACGTGATCTGGCCGGTTCAAGAAAGGAGCCAAGATCTTATGGTGACACAAGTTTAGTGCAAGTTTAGTGCAAGTTTGATTAAATTCAAATTATTACTGAAGCTGCTATTGTGCAGACAAGATCAAAATAGCTAGTTTTTGTCCTCTGGCCCTTTCAGGGGCCGTAACTCTGGAACCCACTATGGAATCTGGCCAGTTCAACAATGAAACCAAGATCTAATGGTGATAGGTCAAGTTTTGTGGAAGTTTGGTTAAAGAAATATCATAGATGAAACCACTATCATGCAGACAAGAAATTGTTGAAGCACGCATGTACGCAAATTCTGGCCATTTAAGGCGCAATAACTCTAGAACCCATGACGGGATATGGCCAGTTTTCGAAAGAAATCGAGATATCATGCCAAAACAAATTTTATACAATCAAAATTGCTTGCAATGTGGTCTCTTATTGTGTTCACAAGAAATTTTGGATGGACAGATGGATGGATGACACATAACCGCAAAAAACAAATACAAGAGGACCATGTTGGTCCTGAATTGCTCACCTGTCCAAAAGCAAAAGCAGTTCATTGTGGCTAAGTTTCATTGCAAACCATCTAGTAGTTTCAGAGCAGATGCCATAACAAAAAACCGCAGTTGACTCAGTTTCAAACTTGACCTAGATATCATCAAGGTGAAAATTCTGACCAATTTTCATGAAGATCCATTGAAAAATATGGCCTCTAGGGAGGTCACAAGGTTTTTCTATTTTTAGACCTACTGACCTAGTTTTGGACTGCAAATGACCCAGTTTCAAACTTGCCCTAGATATCATCAAGATGAATATTCAGACCAATTTTCATACAGATCCCATGAAAAATATCACCTCTAGAGAGGTCACAAGGTTTTTCTATATCTGACCTACTGACTTAGTTTTGGCCATACGTGACCCAGTTTCGAACTTGATTTAGATATCATCTAGGAGAACATTCCAACAAATTTTCATGAAGATCCACTGAAAAATACGGCCTCTAGAGAGGTCAAAAGGTTTCTCTATTTTTAGACCTTCTGACCTAGTTTTTGACTGCATGATACCCAGTTTCAAACCTGACCTAGATATCATCAAGATGAATATTCTGGCCAATTTTCATGAAGATCCATTGAAAAATATGGCCTCTAGAGACTGATGTCAAAAGGTTTTTCTATTTTCCAACCTACTGACCAAGTTTTTGAACGCAGTTGACCCAGTTTCAAATTTTATCTAGATATCACCAAGATGTTAATTCAAACAAACTTTCATACAGATCTCATGAAAAATATGGCCTCTAGAGAGGCCACAAGGTTTTTCTGCCTTTAGACTTACTGACTTAGTTTTTGATCGCACATGACCCAGTTTCGAACTATCAAGTTGAACATTCTTATCTGACCAATTTTCATGAAGATCCATTGAAAAACATGGCCTCTAGAGAGTTCACAAGGTTTCTCTATTTTTAGACCTACTGACCTAGTTTTAGACCGCATGATACCCAGTTTCGAACTTGACCTAGCTATTACCAAGAAGAACATAATGACCAATGTTCATAAATATCCCATGAAAAATGTGACCTCTAGAAAGGTCACAAGCAAAAATTTATGGACGCACAAATGGACGGATGGATGACACGCGATCACAAAAGCTCACCTTGTCACTTTGTGACAGGTGAGCTATAAAGAAGAAAGCAGGTGTTGATCAAGTGGAAAAGGGGGCATAATTTTGTAATTAGAATGTGTCTGTAGGGCACAGGGTGTGTCCCCACTGGTATATCTGTCACAATAAGGGGAGACAATTCAAATGTTTTCAGTCTTAATGGGGTATAGCCTCAAAAAAAAAAAGAAACAAGAGGACCATGATGGTCCTGAATCGCTCACCTCTTCCCATATGACCCAGTTTTGAGTATGACGTCGTTTTTTCTATTATTTGACATAGTGACCTAGTTTTTGAGCTCATGTGACCCAGTTTTGAACCTGACCTAGATATTATCAAGATAAAAATTCTGACCAATTTTCATGAAGATCCATTGAAAAATATGGTCTCTAGAGAGGTCACAAGGTTTTTCTATTATTTGACCTATTGCCCAATTTTACGAAGGTATGTGACCCTGTTTTGAACTTTACCTAGATATCATCAAGGTGAACATTCTCACTAATTTTCATGAAGATCTCATGAAAAATATGGCCTCTAGAGAGGTCACAAGGTTTTTCTATTTTTATACCTACTGGCCTAGTTTTTGACCGCATGTGACCCAGTTTTGAAACTGACCTAGATATTATCAAGGTGAACATTCAGGTCAATTTTCATGAAGATCCATTGAAAAATATGGCCTCTAGAGAGGTCAAAAGATTTTAATAATTTTAGACCTACTGACCTAGTTTTTGACCGCAGTTGACCCAGTTTCAAACTTGACCTAGATATCATCAAGATGAACATTCAGACCAACTTTCATACAGATCCCATGAAAAGTATGGCCTCTAGAGAAGTCACAAGGTTTTTTTATTATCTGACCTACTGACCTAGTTTTTTATGGCACTTGACCCAGTTTCAAACCTGACCTAGATATCATCAAGGTGTACATTCTGACTAATTTTTATGGAGATCCATTCACAAGGATGGCCTCTAGAGAGGTCACAAGGTTTTTCTATTTTTAGACCTACTGACCTAGTTTTTGACCGCACATGACCCTGTTTCGAACTTCACCTAGATATCATCAAGATGAACATTCAGACCAATTTTCATACAGATCCCATGAAAAATATGGCCTCTAGAGAGGTCACAAGGTTTTTCTATTATTTGACCTACTGACCTAGTTTTTGATGGCATGTGATCCACTTTCGAACTTGACCTAGATATCACCAAGATGAACATTCAGACCAACTTTCATACAGATCCCATGAAAAATATGGCAATATCATGAAGATCTCATGAAAAATATGGCCTCTAGAGAGGTCACAAGGTTTTTCTATTTTTATACCTACTGGCCTAGTTTTTGACAGCACATGACCCAGTTTCGAGTTTTTTATGGCACGTGACCCAGTTTCAAACTTGACCTAGATATCATCAAGGTGAACATTCTGACCAATTTTTATGGAGATCTATTCACAAGCATGGCCTCTAGAGAGGTCACAAGGTTTTTCTATTTTTAGACCTACTGACCTAGTTTTTGACCGCACATGACCCTGTTTCGAACTTGACCTAGATATCATCAAGATGAACATTCAGACCAATTTTCATACAGATCCAATGAAAAATATGGCCTTTAGAGAGGTCACAAGGTTTTTCTATTATTTGACCTACTGACCTAGTTTTTGATGGCACGTGACCCACTTTCGAACTTGACCTAGATATCATCAAGATGAACATTCAGATTAACTTTCATACAGATCCCATGAAAAATATGGCCTCTAGAGAGCTCACAAGGTTTTTCTATTATTTGACCTACTGACTTAGTTTTTGATGGCACGTGACCCACTTTCGAACTTGACCTAGATATCATGAAGGTGAACGTTCTGACCAATTTTCATGAAGATGTCATGAAATATATGGCCTCTAGAGAGGTCACAAGGTTTTTCTATTTTTAGGCCTACTGACCTAGTTTTTGACAGCACGCGACCCAGTTTTGAACTTGACCTAGATATCATCAAGATGAACATTCAGACCAACTTTCATACAGATCCCATGAAAAATATGGCCTTTAGAGAGGTCACAAGGTTTTTCTATTATTTGACCTACTGACCTAGTTTTTGATGGCACGTGACCGAGTTTCGAACTTGATCTAGATATCATCAAGGTGAACGTTCTGACCAATTTTGATGAAGATCTTGTGAAATATATGGCCTCTAGAGAGGTCACAAGGTTTTTCTATTTTTAGACCTACTGACCTAGATTTTGAAGGCACGTGACCCAGTTTCAAACTTGACCTAGATATCATCAAGATGAACATTCAGACCAACTTTCATAAAGATCCCATGAAAAATGTGACCTCTAGAGTGGTCACAAGGTTTTTCTATTTTTAGACCTACTGACCTAGTTTTTGACCGCACGTGACCCAGTTTCGAACTTGACCTAGATATCATCAAGATGAACATTCTGATTAACTTTCATGAAGATCCCATGAAAAATGTGACCTCTAGAGTGGTCACAAGGTTTTTCCATTATTTGACCTACTGACCTAGTTTTTGATGGCACGTGACCCAGTTTCGAACTTGACCTAGATATCATCAAGATGAACATTCAGGCCAACTTTCATACAGATCCCATGAAAAATATGGCCTTAAGAGAGGTCACAAGGTTTTTCTATTATTTGACCTACTGACCTAGTTTTTGATGGCACGTGACCGAGTTTCGAACTTGACCTAGATATCATCAAGGTGAACGTTCTGACCAATTTTCATGAAGATCTTGTGAAATATATGGCCTCTAGAGAGGTCACAAGGTTTTTCTATTTTAAGACCTACTGACCTAGTTTTTGAAGGCACGTGACCGAGTTTCGAACTTGACCTAGATATCATCAAGGTGAACGTTCTGACTAATTTTCATGAAGATCTTGTGAAATATATGGCCTCTAGAGAGGTCACAAGGTTTTTCTATTTTTAGACCTATTGACCTAGTTTTTGAAGGCACGTGACCCAGTTTCGAACTTGACCTAGATATCATCAAGATGAACATTCTGACCAACTTTCATAAAGATCCCATGAAAAATGTGAACTCTAGAGTGGTCACAAGGTTTTTCTATTTTTAGACCTACTGACCTAGTTTTTGACCGCACGTGACCCAGTTTCGAACTTGACCTAGATATCATTAAGATGAACATTCTGATTAACTTTCATGAAGATCCCATGAAAAATGTGACCTCTAGAGTGGTCACAAGGTTTTTCTATTTTTAGACCTACTGACCTAGTTTTTGACCGCACGTGACCCAGTTTCGAACTTGACCTAGATATCATCAAGATGAACATTCTGATTAACTTTCATGAAGATCCCATGAAAAATGTGACCTCTAGAGTGGTCACAAGGTTTTTCTATTTTTAGACCTACTGACCTAGTTTTTGACCGCACGTGACCCAGTTTCGAACTTGACCTAGATATCATCAAGATGAACATTCTGACCAATTTTCATAAAGATCCCATGAAAAATGTGACCTCTAGAGTGGTCACAAGCAAAAGTTTACGGACGGACGGACGGACGCACGGACGGACGCACGGACGGACGACGGCCGACGGACACCGCGCGATCACAAAAGCTCACCTTGTCACTTTGTGACAGGTGAGCTAAAAACTAGAGCTACTTTTGAGAAAAGCGCATGTCTCCCACAACTGCCTAATCATCTAAACACTAAGTCAGTGTTTTTATACTGTTTAGTCACAACAAATATACCTTTGAAGAGTAAAATGGCTGATTTTCAGTAATTCAAGGGCCATAATTCTGAAGTACCTAAGCCAATTTTGCTAGTTATTGAACCTGGGAGAGGAATTATTGTCATACACATTTTGTTTAAGTTTGGTGAAGATCGGATAAAAAATGTTTGACTTGGAGTGCGGACAAGATGAATGGTTTTTGGTGCATGTTTGAGAATGAAGACTTCAGCATTTTTATGAGTCTAGGTGATTCATTAGTTATTGTCAAAGGCCATAATTCCGAAGTGTCTTAACCGATTTGGCTAGTTATCGAAGTTGGCCAAGGTCTTATTTGCAAACACATTTTGTTCCAGTTTGGTGAAGATCGGATACGAAATGTTTGACTTAGAGTCCAGACAAGATGAATGGTTTTTGGTGCATGTTTGAGAATGAAGACTTCAGCATTTTTATGCATCTAGGTGATTCATAAATTATTGTCAAGGGCCAAAATTCCGAAGTGTCTTGGCCGATTTAGCTAGTTATCGAACTTGGCTGAGGTCTTATGGTCAAACACATTTTGTTCAAGTTTGGTGAAGATCGGATGAGAAATATTCGACTTAGAGTGCGGACAAGATGAATGGTTTCTGGTGCATGTTTGAGAATGAAGACTTCAGCATTTTTATGCATCTAGGTGATTCATAAATAATTGTCAAGGGCCATAATTCCGAAGTGTCTTGGCCGATTTCGCTAGTTATAGAACTTGCCTGAGGTCTTATGGTCAAACACATTTTGTTTAAGTTTGGTGAAAATCGGATGAGAAATGTTCGACTTAGAGTGCGGACAAGCTTTGTGACAGACACACACACAGACAGACAGACTGGAGTAAATCAATATGTCTCCCACACCACTGTGTGGTGGGAGACATAAATATATGAAAAGGATTCATTATTCTATACCATTTACTTTTTGAGCTATGAGCACCACAAACAAAACAAGAGGGCCATGATGGCCCTATATTGCTCACCTGTTATCATTGCACTAGAGGACAAGAAGGTCCTCAGAAAAAATTTCTAAGTCCAAAGGACAGGAACAACAAAGGGAAGAAATTTAACCAAAAAGAAAAAAAAATTCTAAAAGGTACAGATATGTCAAAATACACCTAAAAATTGGAGGTACCATCCATGTTGTACCACAGAAAAGTGGTCTCGGTTTTTCCCTACGGCCAATAATAAAAAAGTTACTAAAAATAAGCTATTTATAGTAACGTAAAAGGGAAGTAATTAAAAAGAAAATTATTGTAAGTGAACAAAAGAAGGATCTGCCAAATAAATCTGTTGACATTAATGAAATTTCAGATCAGTATCTTCATTAGTTATACCCATTTTAATTTGAAATAAAGGGAGGTAATTTGACATAAAATCAGTCCATTGTTATCTACCCTGATTGGCTCAGTCCAACTAATAACAATAATGAAATTTCAAATAAGTCCTATAAGTACTTACTGATATAAATTCATTTTGATTACAATCAGGGGAGGTAATCAGATATAAAATAACTCTGGAACATACGATTGGATCTGATTTGTCATGGAATCCAAGATTTATTGTTGTTGAAGATATTTTGGAAGTTTGTATCAAATCAAACCATAAATGAAGTCTCTATATTATTATTATTATTATTATACCAGATTTATATAGCGCCCTTTTCATGATAAACACGTTCAAAGGCGCTTTACAGCAACTGCAGCCACACAGGGCGCGAAATCATCCTCTACTAGTACAGACACAGAGCGATCTGACCAGAGGGACAGAGTGAGTCAAAGCCCCCACAGAGAGATCAGAAATCAGATGTCCGGCTAACTTAGCCTAGCTCGTTGCGAATAGACAGCCTGGTTCTTTAACGTGCCCAGTGTATACCACTGATACACGCAAGGATTGCCTGGGTTCCTGACCAGTACACCTCTAGCTGGGTGGGAAACACTGAAAAGCGTTTCTGAAAATTCCCGAGTAGCTGCCGGGGATCGAACCCCGACCTCAGGATTGGAAGGCCAGTGTGCAAACCACTGAGCTATCCGTCCACCCATATGGCTGCAAAAGCCAAAATAACCAATTTTGGACCTTTAGGGGGCCATAACTCTGGAATTCATGAAGGAATCTGGCCAGTTCAAGAAAGGAAACAAGATCTTGTGGTGATACAAGTTGTGTGCAAGTTTGGTTAAAATCAAATCATAAATGAAGCTGCTATTGTGCAGACAGGGTCAAAATAGCTAATTTTGGCCCTTTCAGGGGCCATAACTCTGAAACCCATTAAGGAATCTAACCGGTTCAATAAATGAACTGAGATCTTATGGCGACACAAGTTTTGTGCAAGTTTGATTAAATTCAAATCATAAATGAAGCTGCTATTGTGCAGACAAAGTCAAAATAGCTAAATCTGGCCCCTTCAGGGGCCATAACTCTGGAACCCTTAATGGGATCTCGCCAGTTCAAGAAAGGAACCAAGATCTTATGGTGATACAAGTTGTGTGCAAGTTTGGTTAAAATAAAATCATAAATGAAGCTGCTATTGTGCAGACAAGGTCAAAATAGCTAATTCTGGCCCTTTCAGGGGCCATAACTCTGGAACCCATATTGGAATCTGGCCAGTTCAAGAAAGGAACCAAGATCTTATGGTGATACAAGTTGTATGCAAGTTTGGTAAAAATCAAATCATAAATAAAGATGCTATTGTGCAGACAAGGTCAAAATAGCTAATTTTGGCCCTTTCAGGGGCCATAACTCTGGAACCCTTAATGGGATCTGGCCAGTTCAAGAAAGGAATCAAGATCTTATGGTGATACAAGTTGTGTGCAAGTTTGGTTAAAATAAAATCATAAATGAAACCACTATCGTGCAGACAAGAAATTGTTGACGCACGGACGGACTGACGACGGACGAAGGGTGATCACAAAAGCTCACCTTGTCACTATGTGACAGGTGAGCTAAAAATCCACTATTTTGGCTATTTCAAGGGCCATAACTCTGTAATAAATGCTAAGATTCTCAAGAAGAATGCCAAGTGTGCAAGGTCACATTATGATAAAGACCCAAGCAAGGTTTCATGAATTTACATTAAATACTTTTTGCGTGAGGCACATAATCAGGTCAAAATGTGATTTTTTTTACTATTTCAAGGGCCATAACTTTAAAAATAGGACTCAGACCCAGGTGAAAAACAGGAGGTGCACAAGTTCATATCATGATAAAGGCTGGTGAAGGGTTTCATCAATTAATATCAAATACTTTTTGAGCTAGGCGTGTCACAAGGTGAAAATGTGCATTTTTTATTATTTCAGGGGCCATAACAAAAATAGTGGGCGGAGCCAGACAAAAAATAAAAGGTGCGCAAGTTCATATCATGATTAAGACTCATGCAAGGTTTCATCAATTAATATCAAATACTTTTTTCAGGGTTGCCAGCACTCTGGGTGAATAAAATTCCCTGACTTTTCCCTGACCAATTCATGTTTTTCACTGACCAAAACTGCCAATCCTTTAAACGGCCTCCTGACCTCCCCTATAGCCGTCCAATCCTCCCATTATTTTTTTTCCAAATGTTTTGTATTTATTTTCCAATATATTAAACATAAACATCAAACACAATGATAATAAACATGGTTTTTCTTTCTTGTATGACTGTTTGGTGGTCAAGTCAATGAAACATAATTGTGACTATTGGTCAGTGAAACCTAATTATTAAGAGATACATATCAAAAGCATCTTTGCAAGACATGTAACTATCAAAAATCTAACATCTTTTAAGGTACACTTTCCTCATGGTAAAAACAATAAAGTATAGTTAATAACAAGACCATTGGAACCCTGCTAGTATTAGCAAAATATCATTCTCAAAAATCCAAGATCTGTTATTATACAGTTTCCTAGAGGCAAAAACAATAAAACACCATGACTAATAGCAAGACCATTGGAATCATATTGACAAAGCATCACTCTCAAAATCCAAGATCTCTTAATATACAGTGTCCAGAAAACACCTGGAGTACCTACAACAAAAAAAGTGTATTAGAATAATGTTAGTTGTAGGCTCTCTTCATGTGTCACTTTCCTACAAAATAACTAAAAAATGTTAGTTAGCTCTGGAGGCAAGGGTTGCAAAGACTTTCAGTCTTCAAGCAAAGTCAGTGTTTAAAGAAAAATGGGGGATTTAAACAAAATAAATGCATGTGTTACAGTATTACATCATTAAACTTTGTTTTTAATTACTTAAATTTAATGCTTGAAGACTGCCATAGCCACAAAAGTTTAAAATGATTAACTTCTTCAAGCTTTGAAATCATTTTTCCCTGACTTTTCCCTGACTTTCCAGGATTTTCATTTTTCACTGACCAAATTTTAAAATTCCCTGACAATTCCCTGACCTTGAAAAAAACAACAATTTCCCTGACTTTTCAAGACTGCTGGCAACCCTGTTTTTAGCCTGGCGTGTCACAAGGTGAAAATGTGCATTTTTTACTATTTCAGAGGCCATAACTCTAACAAGAGGGCCATAATGGCCCTATATCGCTCCCCTGTTATCATTGCAATTAAGGACAAGAAGGTCAAAAAATCATAATCAAGATCAATCGAAAGAATCATGAGAAAATATAGTTAAAATTTTCCTAAAGGTACAGATATGTCAAAATACACCTATAAATTGGAGGTACCATCCATGTTGTACCAAAGGAAAGTGGTCTCGGTTTTTCCCTATGGCCAATAATAAAAAAGTTACTAAATAAGCTATTTATAGTAACATAAAGGGGCCATAACTCTGGAACCCATTATGGGATCTGGCCAGTTCAAGAAAGGAATCAAGATCTTATGGTGATACAAGTTGTTTGCAAGTCTGGTTAAAATCAAATCATAAATGAAGCTGCTATTGCGCAGACAAGGTCAAAATAGCTAATTTTGGCCCTTTCAGGGGCCATAACGCTGAAATCCATTACGGGATCTGGCATGTTCAAGAAAGGAACCGAGACCTTATGGTGACACAAGTTTTGTGCAAGTATGATTAAATTCAACTCATAAGTGAAGCTGATATTGCGCAGACAAAGTCAAAACAGCTAATTTTGGCCCTTTCAGGGGCCATAACTCTGGAACCCATAATGGGATCTGGCCAGTTCAAGAAAGGAACCAAGATCTTATGGTGATACAAGTTGTGTGCAAGTTTGGTAAAAATCAAATTATAAATAAAGCTTCTATTGTGCAGACAGGGTCAAAATAGCTAATTCTGGCCCTTTCAGGGGCCATAACTCTGGAACCCATAATGGGATCTGGCCAGTTCAAGAAAGGAACCAAGATCTTATGGTGATACAAGTTGTGTGCCAGTTTGGTAAAAATCAAATCATAAATAAAGCTGCTATTGTGCAGACAAGGTCAAAATAGCTGATTCTGGCCCTTTCAGGGGCCATAACTCTGGAACCGATAACAAGATCTGGCCAGTTCAAGAAAGGAACCAAGATCTTATGGTGATACAAGTTGTGCGCAAGTTGGGTTAAAATAAAATCATAAATGAAACCACTATTGTGCAGACAAGAAATTGTGGACGGACGACGGACAGACAGACGGATGACGGACGAGGGACAAAGGGCGATCACAAAAGCTCACCCTGTCACTATGTGACAGGTGAGCTAAAAATAGGGGGCGAAGCCATACGAAAAACAAGAGGGCCAAGATGGCCCTAGGTCGCTCACCTGAGAAACACACCATAACACAACATATTAAACAGAGTAAACATGTTTGACCTAGTGATTTCATGGAAAAAAATATTCTGACCAATTATCATTAAAATTGGAGCAAAAATCTTGAGTATAAATAAGTATTTTCTTTGATTTGACCAGATGACCCATATTCAAACTTGATCTAGATTTCATCAAGGCTATCATTCTGATCAAATTTCATGAAGATCAATTGAAAAATACAGCCTCTATCGCATACACAAGGTTTTTCTTTGATTTGCCCTAATGACCTAGTTTTTAACCCCAGACTACCCATATTCAAACTTAATCTAGATTTCATCAAGGCAACCATTCTGACTAGATTTTATGAAAATCCAGTGTAAAATGCAGCCCCTATTGCATACACAAGGTTTTTCCTTGATTTGACTTAGTGACCTAGATTTTAAACCCAGATGACCCATATTCAAACTTGTCCTAGATTTCATCAAGGCTATCATTCTGACAAAATTTCATGAAGATCAATTGAAAAATACAGCCTCTATTGCATAAAGAAGAGTTTTCTTTGATTTGATCTAGTGACCTAGTTTTTGACCGAAGATGACCCATAATCAAAATTAATGTAGATTTCATCAAGGCAATCATTCTGACTTAATTTCAGGAAGATCAATTGAAAAATATAGCCTCTATCGCATACACAAGGTTTTTCTTTGATTTGACCTAGTGACCTAATTTTTGATCCCAGATGACCCATATTCAAATCTGATTTAGATTTCATCAATGCAATCATTCTGACCAAATTTCATGAAGATCAATTGAAAAATACAGCCTCTATCGCATACAAAAGGTTTTTTTTTTATTTGACCTAGTGACCTACTTTTTGACCCAAGATAACCCATTTTCAAATTCGGCCTAGATTTCATTAAGATTGTCATTTTGACTTAATTACAGGAAGATCAATTGAAAAATACAGCCTCTATCGCATACACAAGGTTTTTCTTTGATTTGACCGAGTGACCTAGTTTTTGATCCAAGATGACCAATTTTCAAACTTGGCCTAGATTTCATCAAGGTAATCATTCTGACCAAAATTCATGAAGATTAATTGAAAAATACAGCCTCTATCGCATACACAAGGTTTCTCTTTGATTTGACCTAGTGACCTAGTTTTTGACCTAAGATGACCTATTTTCGAACTCGGCCTAGATTTCATCAAGGTAATCATTCTGACCAAATTTCATGAAGATCAGTTGAAAAACACAGCCTCTATCGCATACACAAGCTAAATGTTCACAGACGACAGACGACAGACAGACGTCGGACATCGAGCGATCACAAAAACTCACCTGAGCATTGCTCAGGTGAGCTAAAAATATGACCTCTAGAGAGGTCACAAGGTTTTTTCATTATCTGACCTACTGACCTACTTTTTGATGACACATGACCCACTTTCAAACTTGACCTAGATATCATCAAGATCAACATTCTGACCAATTTTTATGAAGATCCATTCACAAGTATGGCCTCTAGAGAGGTCACAAGGCTTTTCTATTTTTAGACCTACTGACCTAGTTTTTGATAGCACATGACCTTGTTTCAAACTTGACCTAGATATCATCAAGATGAACATTCAGACCAACTTTCATACAGATCCCATGAAAAATATGGCCTTTAGAGAGGTCACAAGGTTTTTCTATTATTTGACCTACTGACCTAGTTTTTGAAGGCACGTGACCCACTTTCGAACTTGACCTAGATATCAAAAAGATGAACATTCTGACCAATTTTCATGAAGATCCATTCACAAGTATGGCCTCTAGAGATGTCACAAGGTTTTTCTATTTTTAGACCTACTGACCTAGTTTTTGACGGCACATGACCCAGTTTCGAACTTGACCTAGATATCATCAAGATGAACATTCAGACCAACTTTCATACAGATCCCATGAAAAATATGGCCTTTAGAGAGGTCACAAGGTTTCTCTATGTTTAGACCTACTGACCTAGTTTTTGATGGCACGTGACCCAGTTTCAAACTTGACCAAGATATCATCAAGGTGAACATTCTGACCAATTTTCATGAAGATCTTGTGAAATATATGGCCTCTAGAGAGGTCACAAGGTTTTTGTATTTTTAGACCTACTGACCTAGTTTTTGACGGCACGTGACCCAGTTTTAAACTTGACCTAGATATCATCAGGATGAACATTCTGACCAACTTTCATAAAGATCCCACAAAAAATGTGACCTCTAGAGTGGTCACAAGCAAAAGTTTACGCACGCACGGACGACGGACGCTGCGTGATCACAAAAGCTCACCTTGTCACTATGTGACAGGTGAGCTAATAAAAGTTGCGCAAGTTCATATCATGATAAAGACTCATGCAAGGTTTCATCAATTTATATCAAATACTTTTTGAGCTGGGCGCCTCACAAACTTTGGACGGACGCACGGATGGACGGGCAAGAGTAAATCTATATGGATGCCCCCACTACAATGTGTCTGTAGGACACAGGGTGTGCCCCCCACTTGTACATTAATTTTGTCACAAATAAGGGGCAATAATTCAAATGTTTGCAGTGTTAATGGGGTTTAGCCTATACAAACATTTTATGAAAGGGATTCATTATTCTAGGCCAAAATTATATTTTTGAGCTATGAGCATCACAAACAAAAGATTCACTTTTTTTGGCTATTTCAATGGCCATAACTCTGTAATAAGCACAAAGATTCTCAAGAAGTATGCCAAGTGTGAAAGGTCACATCATGATATAGACTCAGTCACTTTTGAGCTAGGCACATATTTAGGTGAAAAAGTGCATTTTTTTTTACTATTTCAGGGGCCATTACTTTAGAAGTAGGTGGTGGAGCCAGCCAAAAAAGTGTGTGCAAGTTTATATAAATACATATGCAAGTTTTCAACCATTTATATTAAATACTTTTTCAGCTAGGTGCGTCAAAAGGTGAAAATGTGCATTTTTGACTATTTCAGGGGCCATGACTCTTAAATTAGGGGGCAGAGCCAGACGAGAAATAGGAGGTGCACAGGTTCATATCATGACAAAGACTCATACAAGGTTTAATCAATTTATATGAAATACTTTTTGAGCTAGTCGTGTTACAAGGTGAAAATGTGCAATTTTGACTATTTCAGGGGCCACAACTCTAAAAGTAGGGGGTGGAGGCAGACAAAAAATTGGAGGTGCACAAGATTGTATCATGATAAAGTCTCATACAAGGTTTAATCAATTCATATGAAATACTTTTTAAGTTAGGTGCGTCACAAGGTCAAAATGCACATTTTTGACTTTTTCAGGGGTCATAACTCTGAAAAGAAGGGGCAGACCAAAATGAACAAGAGAACCATGACGGTCCTGAATCGCTCACCTGTCCCCAGTTTTGAACTGAGTAGGATGTTGTTTTTTCTATTATTTGACATAGTGACCTAGTTTTAGAGCTCATGTGACCCAGTTTTGAACTTGACCTAGACATCATCAAGATAAAAATTCTGACCAATTTTCATGAAGATCATTTGAAAAATATGGCCTCTAGAGAGGTCACAAGGTTTTTCTATTATTTGACCTAATGACCTAGTTTATGACCGCACGTGACCAAGTTTCCAACTTGACCTAGATATCATCAAGGTGAACATTCTCAACAACATTCATGAAGATCTCATGAAAAGTATGGCCTCTAGAGAGGTCACAAGGTTTTTCTATTATTTGACCTAATGACCTAGTTTTTGACCACACCTGACCCTGTTTCAGACTTGACCTAGATATCATCAAGGTGAACATTCTCACCAATTTTCATGAAGATCTCCTGAACAGTATGGCCTCTAGAGAGATCACAAGGTTTTCTATTTTTAGACCTACTGACCTAATTTTTGACTGCATGTGACCCTCTTTCGAACTTGACCTAGATATCATCAAGATGAACATTCATACCAATTTTCATGAAGATCCATTGAAAAATATGGTCTCTAGAGAGGTCACAAGGTTTTTCTATTTTTAGACTACTGACCTAGTTTTTGACCACACCTGACCCACTTTCACACCTGACCTAGATATCATCAAGGTGAACATTCAGACCAACTTTCATGAAGATCCATTGAAAAATATGGCCTCTGGGGAGGTCAAAAGGATTTTCTATTTTTAGACCTACTGACCTAGTTTTAAACCGCAGGTGACCCACTTTCGAATCTGACCTAGATATCATCAAGATGAACATTCTGACCAATTTTCATGAAAATCCATTGAAAAATATGGCCTCTAGGGAGGTCACAAAGTTTTTCTACTTCTAGACCTAATGACCTAGTTTTTGACCGCACGTGACCCACTTTCGAACTTGTCCTAGATATCATCAAGGTAAACATTCTGACCAATTTTCATGAAGATCCATTGAAAAATATGGTCTCTAGAGAGGTCACTATGTTTTTCTATTTTTAGACCTAATGACCTAGTTTTTGACCGCACGTGACCCACCTTCGAACTTAACCTAGACATCATCAAGGTGAACATTCAGACCAATTTTCATGAAGATCGATTGAAAAATATGGCCTCTAGAGAGGTCACAAGGTTCTTCTATTTTTAGACCTACTGACCTAGTTTTGGACCGCACATGACCCAGTTTCGAACTTGACCTAGATATTATCAAGGCCAACATTCTGACCAATTTTCATGAAGATCCATTGAAAAATATGGCCTCTAGGGAGGTCACAAGAATTTTCTATTTTTAAACCTACTGACCTAGTTTTGGACCGCATGTGACCCAGTTTCAAATTTGACCTAGATATCATCAAGATGAACATTCTGACAAATTTTCATTAAGATCCATTGAAAAATATGGCCTCTAGGGAGGTCACAAGGTTTTTCTATTTTTAGACCTACGACCTAGTTTTGGACCACACTTGACCCAGTTTCGAACTTGACATCATCAAGATGAACATTCTGACCAACTTTCATAAAGATCCCATGAAAAATGTGACCTCTAGAGTGGTCACAAGCAAAAGTTTACGCACGCACGGACGACGGACGCCACACGATCACAAAAGCTCACCTTGTCACTTTGTGACAGGTGAGCTAACAAGAGCTGTCAGACGACAGTGCGCTCGACTATTCGAAGAATTGATTGAAGAATGGGGTCAAAATATTTCCACGGATATTCAGACAAAAGAAATAAATAGATTAGATAAACAATGTTCCGGTATTACTTTGATTTCGATAAGTCTTGCACTAAATGGCAATATATGAGCCAATTTCAAAGTCCAGAAAGGGCCATAATTTGGTCAAAATAGTTATGTACTCTTGCCTACAGATGTAAATCATAATGATAAGCAAGTGTTCAAAGTTTAAAAGCCATATGTCAAATAGTTTTGACAAAACATGGACTTGTATGAAAACAGAACCAATTTCAAAGTCCAAAAAGGGCCATAATTCAGCCAAAATAGATGACAGAGTTAATATGTTCTCTCTCCTACAGATAGAGACTATTATACTGAACAAGTGATAAAAGTTTTAAAGCCATATGTCAAACACTTTACAAAAAATATGAACTGGTAGGAAAAACTTAACTAAGATTTCAAAGTCAAAAGGGGCCATAATTAAGCCAAAATCCTGGATGGAGTTATGTACTCTTGCCTATAACTGGACATGGTGATGGTAAACAGGTGTTGAAAGTTTCAAAGCTTTATCTCAAAAGACTTTGTCAAAATATGAACTGTTACGAAATATTAACCCAGATTTCTAAGTCAAAAAGGGCCATAATTCAGCCAAAATCCTTGATGGAGTTATGTGCTCTTGCCGTTAACTGGACATGGTGATGGTAAACAAGTGTTGAAAGTTTCAAAGCTTTATCTCAAAAGACTTTGTCTAAATATGAATTGGTACAAAAAATCTTAACCAAGATTTCTATGTCGAAAGGGGCCATAATTCAGCCATAATCCCTGATGGAGTTATGTACTCTTGCCTATAACTGGCCATGGTGAAGGTAAACAAGTGTTGAAAGTTTCAAAGCTTTATCTTAAAAGACTTTGTCAAAATATGAACTGGTACGAAAAACTTAACCAAGATTTCTAAGTCAAAAGGGGCCATAATTCAGTCAAAATCCTTGATGGAGTTATGTGCTCTTGCCTATAACTGGCCATGATGATGGTAAACAAGTGTTGAAAGTTTCAAAGCTTTATCTCAAAAGACTTTTTCAAAATGTGTACTGGTACGAAAAACTTAACCAAGGTGTGACGCCGACGCCGTGGTGAGTAGGATAGCTCTACTTATTCTTCGAATAGTCGAGCTAAAAATAGGAGGTGTTCATGAATCTATATCAACTACTTTCTGAGCTAGGCATGTCACATGGTGAAAAATGTGCATTTTCGACTATTTCAGGGGCAATAACTATGAAAATAACGGGCTGAGCCAGACGAAAGATAGGAGGGGCGCAAGTTCATATCATGATAAAGACTCATACAAGGTTTCACCAATCTATATCAAATACTTTTTTAGCTAGGCGCATCACGAACTTCGAACAGACAGACTAACAAGACCAAATCTATATGCCCCCACCACTCATGGGAGGCACATTAACTTACCAATAGCTCTACCTATTCTTTAAATAGTTGAGCTAAAAATCAAGACAGGACCTTGAAAGAATGGTACTGACCAAGATTTTGAGGTTCTGTCAAAAGTATTGTAAAATATTGTGTAATTGTTAATATTTGAAGTTAGGAAAACACTAAATTGCAATTAAATCAATTACAAAGGTATTTTATCACAAGCCTGTTTTATATTACAAACACAAGAAACCTGACCCACAAAAGTATTTTTCCTTCCTGGCACAAATTAATGTATCTTTACTTACAGAAATGTCTCTTCGGAATATGTATTCAAAGATTTCCTTCTCTGGGAATACGTCAAGCATTGGTTTAGGATCCATATTTTCCAGCAGATATTTCCAGCATTTATCAATCACTTTATTGATCAAGCCTAAAATGAAGTGGTAAAAATAATGGTGAACTAAATTAAATTAAGAGCGACACCTTTTCCTGGAAAATTTTGAACACAAAAAACTGATAAATTTTAAACACAGAATCAAGATAATATAGTAAGACCTGCTATACAAGTCTTATTTTCCACATTTTTGTCATTTAATCATGTGAAAGCAAACTGATTTATTGTAGGACACAATTCAAAATATTTTCCATATTGTATAACTAATTTCCATATTGTGTAACTAACTTTAAGGCAAAAAAATACATCTCTTTTATATATATATATATTCTGTCTCAAAGACAGTATGAATTTCACTTAGAAAACAAAACCCTTGATTCAACTCCCAACTAAGATACAGAAAAATGACCTAATAATAGTGTCTCAATATTCATCACATAAAAATCTCACTGTTTAAAACCAGTTTTCAGAAATTATCAAGAGAACTGTTTTGTTCACTGCCCTGTTTCAGTGACTTTCATTTTAAGTGCACTATAGCTTTCCTTAGCGATATGAATGAAATAATCAATTAAGATGTTCAAAAGTGTAAGTAAACTGTTATCATTCTAGTCAACAAAAACTAAGAATGTGCTTAAAAGATTTGCTTATTCCTTGCTTTTGTAAAATATGTAGTACTTCTTTAAATTAACATAAAACCATTTAATCCCAAATTTTATTTTGAGAAACTTTTTGGTGTCACTATAACAGGTCCCATTCCTTTTGTATAAGGTAAAATACATGCAGGTAAACATGTACAGGCGGCATGTATTGATATATGGTGCTGTTTGCTGAAAGTCTAAGAAACATCAAAACAAATGAACTAATCTAAATGTACAGTGTCAAGTTCTGATTATGATACGTGTATCTAAAAACTTATCATTGATACATGTATAACCTTATGGTCACTGAAACTAGTCCTTCAGTGGTAACACTAGAAATAGGTAAATGTATACATGTATAATACTAGATGCCAAAGGGCAACATGTCAAGCTCGCCAGCTGTAAAAAGGACTGGGAGTTGCACACGAAACTCTATTCCACTGAGACAAACATTTGAGCCAAATAAAACAATTGTACCACGTTATTTTATAATCCCACATTCAATGACTAAGTTATTTTCCGGACAAGGTCAATTATGGCCATATTTGACCTTTAAACTCCAAGTGTGACCTTAACTTTTAAGATATTGACATCGGTGTTGCACGAGACACACTATATCATGGTGGTTAACAATGGTGCCAGGTTATTTTATAATCCCGCATTCAATGACGAAGTTGTTGTCTTGGCAAGGTCAATTATGGCCATATTTGAACTTTAAACTCTAAGTATGACCTTGATCTTTAAGATATTGATGCCAGTGTTGCACGCAACACACCATCTCATGGAGGAAAACAATTGTGCCAGGTTATTTTACAATCCCACATTCAATGACGAAGATAATGTCCGTACAAGGTCAATTATCGCCATATTTGACCTTTAAACTCCAAGTAAGACCTTGACCTTTAAGATACTGATGCCAACACACCATCTCATGGTGTAAAACAATTGTGCCAGGTTATTTTATAATCAATGACGAAGTTATTGTCCGGACAAGGTCAATTATAGCCATATCTGACCTTTAAACTCCAAGTGTGAGCTTGACCTTTAAGATATTGACAAGAGTGTTGTGCAAAGAAATCCGGATGGACGCACTGACGCACGCATGCACATACAACAAACATCCATTTGAACAAATATGTCTTTGCTCCCTTACTGGCTCGACAAAAAGGGTCATAAAAATAGTAAGATTATTTGCAATAATGCATTCAGCTCTTGTAGATTTTGCCAAGCTGGATCAGATTCAGAGCAAGCACATCATTGTTGGATCCAGGCCTGAAAAAATCCACTTGAGCAAAACAAAACATTGCAGTTCAAGGCATTGTCATAATAAAACAATTACATTTTAAAACTAGAGCAGTCACTGAAGGTGATGAATGTACACCCTGCATGCATTGACATAGTACATTGCAATTTGACACACACAAGACTGCAAAATTATGCAGACTCTATGTATAAAGACTGTGTATAAAGTATAGTAACAAAAATAAAAGTCCCATAACTCTGCAAGATATTTATCTGAAAAAAAAAAGAACCTAACATGCACCATGCACAAGTAAGCTAGGTACTGATCACTTATGTGAAGTTTCATTAAACTGTGTGCAACAGTTCAGGAGATTAGGTGCACACAAGATTGGATATGCAAACTTTATGTATAATTATGTATAGTAACCAAAAAACATTTGATTTAAGTCCCATAACTCTGCGGAATATTTATCTTAAAGAACGTAACATGCACCATGCACAACCTAGGTTTGTACCGACCACTTCAGTTTCATTAAATTGTATGCATGGGCTCAAGACATTAAGCGTGCAAGATTGCATATGCAGACTCTATGTATATAGTATAGTAACAAGCGGGCCATGAAGGCCCTGTATCGCTCACCTGACCTACTGACCTAAAGATCATCAAGATAGTTTCATTAAGATATGGTCATAAATCAGACCTCTAAAGAGTTAACTAACTTTTTCCTTTGATTTGACTTGGTGACCTAGTTTTGACCCCATATGACTCAGATTCGAATCTGACCTAAAGATCATCAAGATTAACATTTTGACTAAGTTTCATGAAGATACAGTCATAAATGTGGCCTCTAGAGTGTTAACAAGCTTTCCCTTTGATCTGACCCGGTGACCTAGACTTTTCTGAGGGTAACATTCTGACCAAGTTTCATTAAGATTAGGCCAAAATTGTGACCTCTAGAGTGTTAACAGTCAAATTGTTGACGGTGGACGACAGACGGATGGACGACGGACGACAGACATAGGGCGATCACAAAAAACTAAGTCCCATATCTCTGCATTTCTTTTATCTGAAGGAACATAATATGAACTATGCACAACTACTGGTGTTACTTATTACTTGTGTGAAGTTTCATTAAATTGTGCTATGGGGATGGGGAGAGTGGGTGCACACAAGACTGTGTCTACAGACAGACAGACAGACAAATGGACAGACTGACAGACAGAAAACCTGAAATTAGTATACCCCCCTTAGAACTTTACTGTTTGGGATAGGTACAACAGATTTATACTTGGGAACTTTGGTAACATGTAAAATATCAGTAGGCTTCTCATATAAGCAGGATTTTGTTGCTAGGAAACACAACACAATACTTTAAATTCTTTTCACAGGAAACAGATAAAATCTGTAGCATCAAATGTATTATAAGACCAAATTTTGAAGGTCAGTAGCCTGGGCCAAAGTAAGTGTCAAACATTTAGCCACAAAAAGTGTAAAAGAGCTGTCTGTTAGACAGCCAGTGCTCGACTTTCTGAATCATTGTCCCAGAAGCAGGATACTACTGTAAATGTTAAAATATCTATAGAGTTTTAATCCAGTATCTGCATTAGTTTTGGAGACAGTAACTTGCATGCAAAACTTTAACCAGAAATTTTAAGTGCAAAAAGGGACATGATTTGGCCAAAATGCATGTCAGTTATGGGACTTGATGCAATCAACTAGTTTTATAACACTGAAGACACATGTGAAGTTTCAATTTAATAACTGCATTTGTTTTGCAGATAGTAACTTGCACACAAAACAAACCAGAATCTTTCTAAGTCCAAAAGGGGGCATAATTTGCCCAAAATACATGTCAGAGTTATGGGACTTGACCCAATGAGGTTGGAAATTGATCTGAAAAAAGAAAAAATAAGTTTCAAATCTATATGCCTTAAAGTAATAGCTGTATATATTGCACACAAAACTTTAACAAGTCCAAAAGGGGGCATAATATGGCCAAAATGCATGTCAGAGTTACGGGACTTGGTGCTATCAACTAGTCTATAACCCAAAAGACACATGTGAAGTTTCAATTAAATATCTGCATTAGTTTTAGAGACAGTAACTTGCATAAACAAGAGGACCATGATGGTCCTGAATCACTCACCTCTTCCCACATGACCCAGTTTTGAGTATGACGTTGTTTTTTCTATTATTTGACATAGTGACCTAGTTTTTGAGCTCATGTGACCCAGTTTTGAACTTGACCTAGATATTATCAAGATAAAACTTCTGACCAATTTTCATGAAGATCCACTGAAAAATATGGTCTCTAGAGAGGTCACAATGTTTTTCTATTATTTGACCTACTGACCTAGTTTTCGAAGGTACGTGACCCTGTTTTGAACTTTACCTAGATATCATCAAGGTGAACATTCTCACTAATTTTCATGAAGATCTCATGAAAAATATGGCCTCTAGAGAGGTCACAAGGTTTTTCTATTTTTATACCTACTGGCCTAGTTTTTGACCGCACATGACCTAGTTTCGAAACTGACCTAGATATCATCAAGGTGAACAATCAGATCAATTTTTATGAAGATCCATTGAAAAATATGGCCTCTAGAGAGGTCACAAGGTTTTTCTATTATTTGACCCAATGACCTAGTTTTTGATGGCACGTGACCCACTTCCAAACTTGACCTAGATATCATCAAGGTGAACATTCTGACCAATTTTCATGAAGATCTCATGAAATATATGGCCTCTAGAGAGGTCACAAGGTTTTTCTATTTTTAGACCTACTGACCTAGTTTTTGACCGCACGTGACCCAGTTTCAAACTTGACCTTGATATCATCAAGATGAACATTCAGACTAACTTTCATACAGATCCCATGAAAAATATGGCCTTTAGAGAGGTCACAAGGATTTTCTATTGTTTGACCTACTGACCTAGTTTTTGAAGGCACGTGACCCAGTTTCGAACTTGACCTAGATATCATCAAGATGAACGTTCTGACCAATTTTCATGAAGATCTTGTGTAACATATGGCCTCTAGAGAGGTCACAAGGTTTTTCTATTTTTAGACCTACTGACCTAGTTTTTGATGGCACGTGACCCAGTTTCGAACTTGACCTAGACGTCATCGAGGTGAACATTCTGACCAATTTTCATGAAGATCTTGTGAAATATATGGCCTCTAGAGAGGTCACAACGTTTTTCTATTTTTAGACCTACTGACCTAGTTTTTGATGGCACGTGACCCAGTTTCGAACTTGACCTAGATATCATCAAGATGAACATTCTGACCAACTCTCATAAAGATCCCATGAAAAATGTGACCTCTAGAGTGGTCACAAGCAAAAGTTTACGGACGCACGCATGCACGCACGACGGACACCGTGGATCACAAAAGCTCACCTTGTCACTTTGTGACAGGTGAGCTAAAAACTTGAACCAAGATTTTCTAAGTCCAAAAGGGGGTACAATTTGCCCAAAATACAAGTCAGAGTTATGGGACTTGATCCAATGAGGTTGGTAATTGACCTAGAAAAAGAAAAAATAAGTTTCAAAGCTATATGTCTTTAAATGACAGCAATATGTACTTGCATGCAAAACTTCAACCAAGGTGTGACGCCGACGCCAGGGTGAGTAGAATAGCTAGACTATTCTTTGAATGATTGAGCTAATATTGAATGCATTAGGATTAATTATCAGACAGATATGTGTTTTTTTCGCTCAATACTTTACACTGACTCAGTGAGTACTGCAAAAGAAAAATTAACTTTCATCTGGACATACTAGAACAAGTATTATTAACTTGCTGAAATACAAGAAGCTGAACACCTTACCTTTATATTTATCACTGTCCTTGAAACGACTTTCAACATCTTGAATAGTTGGTGGTGAAAGCAAACTGTCCTGTGACACTGAAGTTGTTCTACAAAAACTTGCTGATTTTGACTTTCCTGCAGTTTGTTTTTCTGATAATGTTTTGGTTCTTAGTTTCCCTTCACTGTCTGCTTCAACACTGGTAAGCTCACTGGTAGGGTTTGCTCTTGTAGTGCCATCATCACCAGTGCCAGTGTTAACACCTGAGCAATTCTTAAGATCTTCAGCTGTACTTTTTTCAATTGGCTGTGTAGTATCGTTAGTGTGGAACAACTCATCTGCTTTGTGTACCTCAACAGTTTGCTGGTTACAGTCACCAAAACTGGACACAGATTTTGAATCTTCTTTATTAAATTCAGTTTCTGTAACTTCTTCAAGCAAAAGCTGATCTTCTCCTTCTTTTACATCTTTACTGTTATACTGTAATTATCAAAGACAAAAACACTGTTTTTTATTGGGCAACATTACAGTTATTTATTTGTATCATCAATAACAATAGAGCTGCAATGATTGATCAATATATTTCAATGCTTACTAACCAAGGATGCTTTTTATGCCAAATTAAGTTGAATTTCATTTAAAGGCAAAAAGGCTCACTGCATCTAAGGAATAAAAACCTTCATGTATGGAGGAAAGCCCTTTGTAGGTTTTTACATCCCAATTACTTAAAGATGCTTGAAGGAAAATATGTTTAAACAACCTCAAGTAATTCAAGATAAAAGAAATGTTTAAAATTAAGGGGGCAGTGATAGCACTAGTTTGGTTAACTAAATTTCACAGGTAACAATTCTGGTAGAGTGTAATCAAAGAAACATTTCTGTGTCACGAAAAAGAAACAGGACCACTAAGGCCTTAAATCTACAACATGACCTTTACAGTTTAGTAAGAAGAAATTATTATTCCCAGCCTTTTAAGCGACCATGTTTTTTTGTATGATTCAGAATAACCTGAACCATCCTGATAGAGGGTAACCAAAGGAACAACTTAAAAAATCTTGATAGAGGATCACCTAAAGAACTTTTTCCAGAAATTATATCAAAGCAAGCAGTTTATGACTAGAAAATGTTCAACTTTACACTATATAAAAAAAAGTAACAATACCCACTTGAAGCAGTAATTTTTGATACATAAGAATAATTTCAACTGTCATTAGAAGAGGTTCTAATGGAACATATGACCAGCAGATTAGGCAGTTATGCTGTTTAAATTTATATCTATGTTTAACTGCAATAGCTGCTATAGCTGTTATGTGAAAACAAGCAGAAGAATAACTTTTGAAGAAGACCACGTGCAAAGTTTCATCAAAATCCATCAACTTCTTTATGGAATAAATAGAAGGTCACCAGATGGTGAGAGATCATAATAGGTCAACCTGAGCACATTGAGCTTAGGTAAGCTTATATACATAAACATTAAGAAACAACAGTTGTTGATATTATGGCAGCTTGTCAAGTTATTCAGTATTAGGGGGAGCAACTTTAGCTGACTTACTGTGAAAGTTAAAGTCAAGGCCAATACATGAACTTATTAGTTTTGTTGAACTCACCGTCATTTTTACATTTTTGTTTTTACTTTTCGGACTAGCTCCACCAAGTGCTATCCGAGTATTTCCACCTTTACTTGTAATGACAGGCCCATGGTAAATATATGTTGTTTTATTGACGATGATTGGTGGTGTTGGTTTTCTAGCACCACTTGATAAGTTTGGAGTAGAAACATCCTCAGGTTCTGATAAAGGTGCACTCAATTGTCTGTCTGTATGTCTACCATTTGGCTGCTGACCATCAACTACTGTAACAGTATTTACAGTACTTTCATGGGGTGGTGGTACAACAATCACATTTTCCGGGGCTGTTGGTGGTGGAACAATTATTTCAATAGGACCTGAAAGAAATAGGTTAAAGAAATCAACAGCAATTGTTTCTTTATATGAAGCACATTTAACAATTCCTGTTTATATAAGAAATAAACTAGAATGTGTCTGTAGGACACAAGGTGTTCCCCCACTGGTACATTTGTCACAAATAAGGGGAAATAATTCAAATGTTTGCAGCCTCGACAAACATTTTATGTAAAGGATTCATTATTCTAGGCCATATACTTTTTGAGCTATGAGCATCACAAACAAAAAATCCACTATTTTGGCTATTTCAAGGGCCATAACTTTGTAATAAATGCCAAGATTCTCAGGAAGAATGCCAAGTGTGGAAGGACACATCATGATAAAGACCCAAGCAAGGTTTCATAAATTTACATCAAATACTTTTGAGCAAGGCACACAATTAGGTGAAAATGTGCATTTTTTTTACTATTTCAGGGATCATAACTTTAAAAATAGGGGGTGGAGCCAGCCAAAAAATAAGAGTTGTGCAGGTTTATATCATGATAAAGACATATGCAAGTTTTCAATCATTTATATTAAATATTTTTTTAACTAGGTGCATCACAAGGTGAAAATGTGCATTTTTGACTATTTCAGGGGCCATAACTCTGAAAATAGGGGTGGACTAAATTGAAAAATAGGAGGTGCACTAGTTCATATCATGATTAAGACTCATGCAAGCTTTCATGAATCTATATCAAACACTTTTTGAGCTAGGCGCATCACAAGGTGAAAATGAACATTTTTTACTATTTCAGGAGCCGTAACTCTGAAAATAGGGGGCGGAGCCAGACGAAAAACAAGAGTGCCACAATGTCACAATATAAGCCCGTCACATCAAATTTCTCTACTCTAGCACCTGTATTTGCAAATGGAATTTTAATTTTTTGGTTGTTTAGGCCACACCAAATTGATTACCTGTTCATCGGATTTCCCGCACCAATTTGACGGGAAATGAAAAAAAAAATATTTTATTTTATTTTGACCGCCCGCACCTGGCGTATTTTTTGCGCTGGGTCGAAATCAGTAGGAACGAAAGAAAAGGTGGAAATTCCGAAGTTTAAACGCACCTAGCTTGTAATTTAGGCCAGCATTTTTTAATTCTCTAGTTTATGGGAGCGCAGACCCTATTTTTTGACAAAACGAAATAAAAATAAAAGTCATTTTCAGTACTTTTATTTTCATTTTACCCGCCGACCGTCCATATTTGCTACTGTCAATACAAGTTTAACTAGGCGCATTCGGCATACAAACCCGTGTAACTCTGACTACTGATCACCCGAGTTCACCTGAGTGACACGAGTAACAATTGTAGTCCGAACGCTTTATCGAGTATCTGAAAAACCTATATGCTAACAGTTCAAAAGCTTCTGAGCTGTAACAATAATAAAGAATGTTGCTACTTTTGACACATAATGACTTCATTTTCCATCAGACGAGACAGTATCCCTCGTATCAGAAATTGTTTTGAATTAAAGGACTACAAGCATATGTTTTATGTATGCGTTATAGTGCTGTCAGTTGACTTCATTGCCGCTGTGTGTATCTTACATAATGTTTGCATTTTCAATGAAAATGAAATAAATGATTTTTGTGAAAAACCTAATATAGATATGTTTGAAGACCATAATGAGGACAGACAGTCTTGTATCGTTGTTAGAGATGAACTGGTACGACTTCTGTCAGAGTGAAAAATCAGACTGGATTAGTATCAATCGACTATCAAGTAACACTTGGAAAAATGTTCAGCCCATAATGTTTGATAGACTAGAAATTTCTATTTTATGCTAATTTGTACTTAAAATCATTTCTGAAGCAAGAGCTACAACTTATATTAATCCTCTTATGTCTATACATGACTCTATTACCCGAATTATTTCAAATTAAAAGGGTGTTTGGTATAATTGTTTCTTTTTTTCATTGTGACTGAAATTCATTTAAGGAAACAGTGGAGACCCTTATCACATGATCTGTTTTGCGGTGTTCAATCTGCACTGTTTGCCAAGACCCAAAATGTCTTTGTTTAAAGTGACATAACTGAATTCACCATGCTCACAAATAGCACATAACAAACAATATGTTTGGGTTTTTTAAAACTTTGTACGTAGTACAGCAATGAAATGTGCTAAATGCTAGTTTGACTTTTAAAAGACCAAGTACCAGTTCTTTATGTTGATCAGTTGGGTTCAACACCATTTTCAACAATCTAAATATTGCCATATATGACAGTCACTAATGGTAACAAATGTTCACTCTCCCTGGCAAGCTTAGCAACCTAAGTGGCACTTTCAAAAGGAACTGACAATTCTACATTCGTATAAACTGAGGTAGATTGCAAATGGCCATGGAAGGAATTTCTTCGCTAACCGGATCAAACCCGTGACCTTTGGACTGGCAGTACAGTGCATCAACTACTGAGCTAACTGAGACAACAGTACCATATGTGCCTGTGGAAAGAAGGATTGTCTTATTTATAACTTCAACATCAATGTCTGGCTTCTTTTGTGGATTACTAGTATTTGTCCTCATCACTCATTATGTGTTCTTAAGCCTAGATGTTTTTCTCAAAGTTGTCTCTTGTGAACCTAGAAAGAAAACTTACAAGCTTAAAGAATCAGATCGAGAACCCTCGAAATATGCTTGACATGGATGTTGCTGTAAGAAGCAGATTTCTCAACCTCTGTCCTATTCAGCAGTATTTACAGATGGGGCATGAATGCCAAAAGAGTATTTCAAAGTTACTCTGCATTTAGAAGAAAGTAAAAGATTTTTTTAAAAAAGCACGCTCCACTATTCGAAGGTAATTGTCAATATGAATGATTTCCAGTTCTAGAACTGAAATAATGATTCAAGGATTATTTGACTTGATTCTATGATCTCGCTTTAAAACCCTGAATAGATATAAGAAGTTTTCAACCCAGTACTGCCCTTAGTTTTGACAAGAGCAACTTGATGGTAAAATTTTAACCGTCATTTTCTTACTAAAAAAAAGGGACATAACTTTGCCAAAATTAAAGTAAGTGTTATGGGACTTGATGCTTACCTTGCTTTACAACCCTGAAGACATGCGGGAAATGTTAACCCAATCCCCCCATGAATTTTGGAGATAGAAACTTACATGCAAACACAACAATATCTATGCACAAGAAAGAGGGCATAACTTGTCCAAAATTAAGGTTATGGGAATTGATGCTTTGACCTTCCTTTACACCACTGGAGATATGTATGGAAGTTTCAGTCAAATATCTGCATTAGTTTCCGAGATAGTAACTTGCATGCAAAACTGCATGCAAAACTTTAAACAGCTTTTTCTAAGTTTAAACAGTGGGGCATAACTTGGCCAAAGTTCAAGTAAGAGTTATGGAAGTTGATGCCATGTCCTTTACAACATGGAAGACATGAGTGAAGTTCAAACCCAGTATCTGCATTAGTTTAAAAAATAACTTGAATGCAAAACTTTAACCCCAAAAAGGGGTCTGACTAAAGAAAGAGTTATGAGGCTTGTGATATGTTGATATGCCCAAAGTTTACAGACCCAGAGAAATGTGTGAAGTTTTAACCAAACATCTGCATTAGTTTAGATATACTAACTTGCATGTAAAACTTAAAACTACATTTTCTAAGTCAAAAAGGGGCATAATTTTGTCAAAATACATATTAGGCTAATGGGACTTGATCATCTATTTAATGACCTTAAAAAGTAAAAATAGGTTTCAAAGAAATATGTCTATTCATGAGACCCATAATTTACATTAGATTCCATCAAGAGTTATCTAAATTGATTTTGGTAGGTCTGATAAGTGGAAAGGCTTGTTTGAAGTTTCTATTCAATATCATTTGTGGTTATTGAGATAAAGCCTTTATAGTAATTGCACCCAAAATTTTACCAAGCTACCAACGACGCCATGTTTAAAGTGTTAATGCATTCGGATACGATCACCCGCCTTTCCCAGCTTCAGGAGGTGGGTAGAATTTGGGTGACACAACTACCATCGCCCGGGTTACACGAGTTATACTCGAGTAATACCCAGGGTGACTCGGGTTAGCTCAAGTATGTATGCCGAACACGCCCACTGTATGGTAGTGGTTTTGTTACATCAAAGTGAGCAGACGCATGAAAAATGGCAGCCTGCATGAATGAAAATGTGTAAAATTAAATTAGAAAAAATATACTAGTTAACAGACAATAATCTTTGGAATAAGTTGGTAGTAATAACAAGTATTGTAAATGAATTGGATCCGAGTAGAAATTACAGCAGCTAAAGCTCAACATTGGGAATAATCAAGTAAAACTACGAAAAATACGTTCACTAACAACGCTGTCCAGATGTTGAAAAATCTGGCGTATCACATGTACGAGATTTGTTGTCTGTATGTTATAATTGGACAACAATCAAATTCATGTGGGACTGCCAGAAAAATACCACAATTAATAAAAAGGAAAGACACCAAAGAAATGGCGAAATGGAAGAGCAAAAGCGAGTATCAGCTTGTAAGAAACATTTTTTTCTTTGAAATATGGAGAGTCTTTTCCTATGAAGTATTGGGGGTCAGAGAGGAAAAAAATAAGTAATATCACAATTGTTAGTAATTATGTTTAAAACAAACTGCATTTTCAATGTATAATGATTGATGTCCCCTGCAAATGCAAACACGTGATAAAAAATTCAAACTAGTCCAAATAATTTGACGGTCACATTAATGATTGTTTTATATTTCTGTCGGGCAACCTAACCGAGTGGAGATATTGTGCATATGAAAAGCTTATCTCAATATTCCGAGGATCAAGTCAAATTAGTTTGAATAAAGTTCTAACCAGGTACCCTAACTTAAAAGAGAATCATCAAACATGAAACTCCTGGCAAAATTCTCATGTCCACTTAAGTATACTAATAAAGAAGACCCAATGAAAGTATGTATGGGACAAACATTCAGCCACTAATTGCCACATGTGCCTTTTACATTGAGGAACACAATAAAATATCCAGTAAATAAATGATGTATTTTCGGACTCCTAACTTACTACGTCCAAATCCCATTTCAGTGAAGAGTCTTTTCTCTGAAACTGTTGTTTGAACATCAGCTAATAAGGTTATTTTGTACACATTTTTGCTAAACCAAAATTAAGATTGTTTCGGTTTGTCATACATTATAGATGGAAATACACTTTATTTGGTGTTAAACATGACACAAGCGATAGTTACTCTTTTTTTTTATTTCATCGCTCTTCGCTCGCATCAATAAAATTAATGATGATTTGAAAAAAAAATATTTTAATTTTTTTTCGCTCGCTCGCCCCAAATATTTTTGAAAAAATCCGAAGAACAAGACATCAATTTGGTGTGGCCTTAGTAATCATTGTAAGTCTTTCGTTTTTCAAAGTCCACAAAAAAACTCCTTACCAGGTAGAGATACCTTAAAAATTAAAATACATCTAAAATTGGAAAGTAACATCTATGTTGTACCACAGAAAAGTGGTCTTGTTTTTTCCCTACGGTCAATTATAAACAAGAGGACCATGATGGTCCTGAATCGCTCACCTATCCCCACATGACCCAGTGTTGAACTGAGTATGACATCGTTATTTCTATTATTTGACATAATGACCTAGTTTTTGAGCACATGTGACCTAGATATCATCAAGATAAAAAATTCTGACCAATTTTCATGAAGATCCATTGAAAAATATGACCTCTAGAGAGGTCACAAGGTTTTTCTATTATTTGACCTAATGACCTAGTTTTTGAAGGCACGTGACCCACTTTTGAACTTGACCTAGATATCATCAAGATGAACATTCTCACCAATTTTCATGAAATATCTCATGAAAAATATGGCCTCTAGAGAGGTCACAAGGTTTTTCTATTTTTAGACCTACTGACCTAGTTTTTGACCGCACATGACCCAGTTACGAACCAGACCTAGATATCATCAAGCTGAACACTCTCACCAATTTTCATGAAGATCCATTGAGAAATATGGCCTCTAGAGACGTCACAAGGTTTTTCTATTTTTAGACCTACTGACCTAGTTTTTGACCGCACGTGACCCAGTTTTGAACCTAAACTTAGATATCATCAAGATGAACATTCTGATCAATTTTCATGAAGATCTCTTGAAAACTATGGCCTCTAGAGAGGTCACAAGGTTTTTCTATTTTTAGATCTACTGACCTAGTTATTGACCGCACGTGATCCAGTTTCGATCTAGACCTAGATATCATCAAGGTGAACATTCTGACTAATTTTCATAAAGATCCCATGAAAAATATGGCCTCTAGAGAGGTCACAAAGTTTTCCTATTTTCAGACCTACTGACCTAGTTTTTGACCGCAAGTGACCCAGTTTCAAACTTCACCTAGATATCATCAAGGTGAACATTCTGACCAATTTTCATGAAGATCCATTGAGAAATATGGCCTCTAGAGAGGTCACAAGGTTTTTCTATTTTTAGACCTACTGACCTAGTTTTTGACCCCACGTGACCCAGTTTCAAACTTGACCTAGATATCATCAAGGTGAACATTCTGACCAATTTTCATGAAGATCCATTGAGAAATATGGCCTCTAGAGAGGTCACAAGGTTTTTCTGTTTTTCGACCTACTGACCTAGTTTTTGACCCCTCTTGACCCAGTTTCGAACTTGACCTAGATATCATCAAGGTAAACACTCTGACCAATTTTCATGAAGATCTCATGAAAAATGTGGCCTCTAGAGAGGTCACAAGGTTTTTCTATTTTTAGACCTACTGACCTAGTTTTTGACCGCACGTGACCCAGTTTCGAACTTGACCTAGATATCATCAAGATGAACATTCTGACCAACTTTCATAAAGATCCCATGAAAAATGTGACCTCTAGAGTGGTCACAAGCAAAAGTTTACACACGGACGGACGGACGACGGACGACGGACGCCACGCGATCACAAAAGCTCACCTTGTCACTTTGTGACAGGTGAGCTAAAAAAGTTACAATATAAGTTATTTATAGTAACAACTAAGGGAAGTAAATCTTAAAAAAAAAAAAAAAAAAAAAAAAAAATCACAAAAAAATTATAAGTCCACATAAAAATCTTTACCAGGTAGAGATTGGTCAAAATACACCTCAAAATTGGATGTAGCATGCATGTGGTACTACAGAAAAGTGGTCTCGATTTTTCCCTACGACTAGTAATGAAAAAGTTACAATATAAGCTATTTATAGTAACAACAAAGGGAAGTAATTCTAAAAAGGGGAACTGCGCATGACATTTCATCTCTTGATGGTGTATAATTGTGCCAAGTTACATCAAAATCCCTCCATGCATGAAGAAGAAATGCTTCGGACAAAGTCATTCTTGTATCTGACCTTTGGCCTCTAAGTGTGACCTTGACCTTAGACCTAGGGACCTGGTTCTTGCGCATGACACTCTGTCTCATGGTGGTGAACATTTGTGCCAAGTTATATCAAAATCCCTCATAGCATGAAGAAGAAATGCTCCGGACAAGGTTTTCATTCTTGTATATTTTGACCTCTGTGACCTTGACCTTAGACCTAGGGACCTGGTTCTTGCGCCTGACACTCCGCCTCATGGTGGTGAACATTTATGCCAAGTTATATCAAAATCCCTCCATGCATGAAGAAGATATGCTCCGGACAAAGTTTTCTTTCTTGTATCCTTTGACCTCTTAAGTGTGACCTTGACCTTAGACCTAGGGACCTGGTTCTTGTGCATGACACTCTGTCTCATGATGATGAACAATTGTGCCAACTTTCATCAAAATCCCTCCATGCATGAAGAAGATATGCTCCGGACAAAGTCATTCTTGAATTTGACCTTTGACCTCTAAGTGTGACCTTGAACTTAGACCTAGGGACCTGGTTCTTGCGCACGACACTCCGTCTCATGATGGTGAACAACTGTGCCAAGTTTCATCAAAATCCCTCCATGCATGTAGAAGATATGCTCCAGACAAAGTCTGTGGACGCCGCCCGCCCGCCCGCCAGGGGCGTTTCCATATTACGTCCCGTTTTTCAAACGGGCATATATAGGAGGTGCTCAAGTTCATATCATGATAAAGACTCATGCAAGGTTTAATCAATTTATATCAAATACTTTTTAGCTAGGTGCATCACAAGGTGAAAATGTGCATTTTTGACTATTTCAGGGGCCATAACTCTGAAAATAGGGGGCAGAGCCAGACGAAAAATAGGAGGTGCGCAAGTTCATATCATAAGTTCAGGAAAAACAAGAGCTTTCTGTAAGACAGCCAATGCCTGACTATTCAAATTGTTGTCCCAGAAGCAGGAATATTACCCAAAATGTTAAAATATCTATCTCAGTTTCAATCCAGTATCTGCATTAGTTTTGGACAGAGTAACTTACATGCAAAACTTTAACTAGAAGTTTTTAAGTTCAAAAGGGGACATAACTTTGCAAAATACATGTCAAAGATAAGTGACTTGATGCTCTGACCTAGTTTTATAAACCCAAAGAAATATTTGAAGTTCCAATTTAATATTTGCATTGTATTCTTGTAACTTGTATTTAAAACTTTAAACAGGATTTTCTAAGTCCAAAGGGGGGCATAATTTGGCCAAAATGCATGTAAGAGTAATGGGACTTCATGCTATCAACTAGTTGTATAACCCCAATGAAAACTGTGAAGTTTCAATTCAATTTCTATATTAATTTTGGAGATAGTGACTTGCATGTCAAACTTATACCAGGAAAGTCAAAAAGGAGGTATAATTTGGCCAAAGTACACGTAAAAGGTATGGGACCTGACCTAGTGAGGTTGGTAATTGACCTAGGAAAACAACAAATGTTTCAAAGCTATATGCCTTTGAATGATAGCTGTATGTACTTGCATGCAGAACTTTAACAAGAGTTGTCCATAAGCCAGCCAAGACTATTCGAAATATTGTCCCAGAAGCAGGAAAATATTACCCAAAATGTTAAATATAAAAAGAGTTTTAAGTTCAAAAGGGGACATAATTTGACCAAAATGCATATCAGAGTTATGGGACTTGATGCAATCAACTAGTTTTATAACCCCAAAGGCACAATTGAAGTTTCAATTTAGTTTTGGAGATATTTTTTAGTCAAAAAGGGGGCATAATTTGCCTAAAATATATGTCACAGTTATGGAACTTGACCCAGTGAGGTTGGTAATTTATCTAGAAAAAGAAAAAATAAGTTTCAAATATATATGTCTTTTAGTAATAACTGTATGTTCTTGCACGTAAAATTTTAACCAGAAGTCCAAAAGGGGGCATAGTTTGGCCAAAATGAAGGTCATAGTTATGAGACTTAGTGCTATCAACTACTTTTATAACCCTGAAGAGGCATGTGAAGTTTCAATACAATATCTGCATTAGTTTTGGAGATAGTAACTTGCATGTAAAACTTTAACCAGAATTTTTTAAGTCTAAAAGGGGGCATAATTTGCTCAAAATACATGTCAGAGTTATGAAACTTGACCCAGTGAGGTTGGTAATTGACCTAGAAAAAGAAAAAATAAGTTTCAAAGTTATAAGCCTTTAAATGATAGCTGTATGTACTTGCATGCAAAAACTTAACCAAGGTGTGACGCCCACGCCAGGGTGAGTAGAATAGCTAGACTATTCTTCGAATTCGTCGAGCTAACAAGGTGTAAAGCCAATGGGGATGCCAGGGTGAGTAGAATAGCTTGGACTATTCTTTGAACAGTCGAGCTAAAAACATTCGGCAACAGCAGCTGACTTGGCCGCTGATGCTGTACGAGATATCCACCACAGCTTTGGAGAAACTAGAGCGTATCACGAACAAGTATCTCGCAAATGACTTGGTGTCCCACCAAGTTTCTCCAGCATTGGATTCTATAGCTCATCAGCCAAACTGCAACTTCCTCTGACATCCGTGACTGAAGAGTACGAAGTGCGCAAAGCAATGCTTATAATGACCTTGAAGGACACTCCAGATATGAGAAGGTGCGGATGGCAGATTGTGGGTTCAGTGTGCGAAGAACGCAAAGGATTGGGTACAAGAAGCAGTTGCTTCTGGAATGTGCTGCTGACAGGAGAAGCCTAATACAGAAGGAGATAAGGGAAGAAGAACAGAGAAGAACAAAGGCAGTGGAAATGGGCTGCCAGGGAGCCTGGATCAGATGGGAAACTGATGACAGAAATCTCACTAGGGCAGAGATTTAGAGATACCCACCATACCAGCTCAGTTTTCTTTTACAGGCAGTATATGACACCTTCCCATCACCAGCCAACCTCTATAGGTGGAATCTCAATGACAAAGCAGACTGCACTCTATGTGGGAAGCGAAGAACCCTTGATTATGTGCTCTCTTAATGCCAAGTGGCACTCACACAAGGGAGATACACATGGAGGCACAAACAGATTCTCAGGGAGTTTGCCAATACACTTGAGGAGTGTAAAGCCATACCATAGAGGAAGGGAGTGGCAATACAGCCTGTAAAGGAAGGCAATAGTCCGAACAAAGCTAGATGTGGAGACAGAAGTGGAATTCTGGACTAGGCAGACGACTGGACAATGGCAACTGATTTTGGAACCACTCTCACTTTCCCCGAAATTGTGCCTACAACCCTTAGACCAGATGCTGTGCTGTGGTCACAAGGAACAAAGAAGATCATTGCCATTGAACTGACTGTACCATAGGAGAGATGTGCTGAGGCCCACGAGAGGAAGAAGGCAAATATGAGGACCTTTTGCAAGAATGTAGGCAACAGGGATGGAACACTTGGAACTTCCCACTTGAAGCTGGAGCACAAGGATTTCCAGCCCGATCAGTGTGGCAGATGTATAGTGCCCTTGAAGTGACAGGACGAAGCAGGAAAGCTGCAATTCATAGAGTAGCTCAGGCAGCTGAAAGAGCATCGTGTTGGGTGTGGACAAGACGAGACACTAGTAGCTGGAAACCCACCACCACCACACAGTGACTTGATCACCATTGTGGACCCCCCTGCCCGAGTGTTCCGAGGGGTCCAAACACTTGTTGACAGTTGGACTCAGCTGAAGATGGAGGTGGTGATGCAGCTTTCAGATGCTGTATATGTGTTTGTTCTGCTAAAACGACTGTCATTTTTATATCCTTATCTATTAATACAAGATTTCTATCATGGCGCTAGATCTCTACCTGAACTTCACAACTCACACATGATATACACATGTATAAACTAACAAAACCTACTAGCAGACACATTTTTACATGTCTTAATTTAGATTTTATGGTACACCTACACAGTAAATGAGCAAAACAGGACTAAAAAGTTTGGTTTCACACCTCATTTACATCAACGTGAAATTATGAGGTATCAATCAAAACTTAATGCCTACTGGAATAACAGAGATACAGCAAAACCTATGTTCAGACCCTATGGGTCACCTCTCATGATAACAAAGCATACCATTTTCTCCTAGTTTTATGAAGATCTGTTCAAAATTAAACACATTCATGGCACCCATGTTATATATATTCATAACAGCAACAATTCTGATAAAACTGTAAAACTCCCTATTTGAAAATATTGCCATTAAAAATTTCAATTTTTTAAGCCAAAAATTTCTATATGAATTCCTCACCTCCAATTCTACGAAATTCGAACCCTTCAGTACTGACACTATGGTGGCTTAAATTTCCATTACTTAACATCTGGTTCAATAATTGTACAATCTCTCTCTCTGTTGACTTGCCATCAGTGTAGATACAGAAGTTCACCATCAATGAACCTGGCCTAAAAACAAAAGAAGCATTTTTAATTAATGGGTTTGTAGGTAACCTTCTGTGGAAATAGTATTATGCATTGTTAATTGTTGGGTTTATATCAATTTTATTTTGTTGGGTTTAATGTCACACTCACACAATTATTGTTCATATGGTGACTTCCCAGGTTTGATTTTGAGGAAAACCAGGTGCCCCTTTGTGCATTATTTCATCACAAGCTGTTGGATTTATACATGACCCTCCATGGAAATAATATTATGTGGTGTCAGTTGTGAAGCATTAGTGGAGTCCCATTACCTATCATACTGACCCAGCATATTAAACCTAATCATTTAGTTTAATTGAGAACTTTTTAGCTTAATCTGAAAATATACTAACCCTCCAAAAACATTGGAATGTCACCAAATGAAAATAATTATCTCCCCTGATTTATTACACTCCTTGTGATCTCTTCAGTGCCAAAAGATAAGAACAGCATACATCCAAAATACTGGGGAGCAAACATGATTAACTGAATTTGCTTATGTAACAAATTGCTGATAACAATCTGTTGACAGAAATTGAATATTTATCATGTTTATATAATATCTGGTAACAAGAGATCACAGAGTGATCTTGGCATCCACCTTTGAGCCATCTTTGAATGTTCAATTTCAGTGGGCAAAACTGTGCATGTGGTCCATGCATGTGGTCCAAATTTGAAAGCTGTAGCTTGAGAAATGTGACAGTAGGTCACTAGATCAATTTCAAGGTCAAAGTTCATTTCTGTTCACAAAACTATGCATGTGCTTCAAATGTCAAGACTGTAACTTGAGAAAAATGAACGTAGGTACTAGGTAAAAATCAAGGTCAAATTTCAATTCATAACATAAAACTATGCATGTGGTCTTGAAGGATGTAGCTTGAGAAATGTGAAAGTAGGTCACCAGGTCAATCTCAAGGTCAAAGTTCATTTTGGTACAAAAACTATGCATGTGGTCCAAATTCGAAGACTGTAGCTTAAGAATTGTGAAAGTAGGTCACTAGATTGAAATCAAGGTCAAGTTTCATTTCGGAACACAAAACTACTCAAAAGGTCTAAATTTGAAGCCTGTACCTTCAAAAATGAGAAAGTAGGTTACTAGGTCAAGATCAAGGTCAGCTCATGTCAAGGTTCATCTAGCCACTCAAAACTATACATGTGGTCCAAATCTGAATGTTGTTACTAAGGTTATGACAAGAAGATTATCAAAAATTTTCCATATATATAGTCTATATAAACCATGTGACTCCCAGGACAGAGCAGTATTTGACCCTAGGGGGATAATCTGAACAAACTTGGTAGAGAACCACTAGATGATGCTACATTACAAATATCAAAGATCTAGGCTTTGTGGTTTTAGACAAGAAAATTTTCAAAGTTTTTCCTTATATAAGTCTATATAAACAATATGACCCCGGGGTGGGGCCATTTTTGACCCTAGGGAAACAACTTAAATAATCTTGGTAGAGGACTGCTAGATGATTTGTTTTGTTTTTGGGTTTAACGCAGTTTTTCAACAGTATTTCAGTCATACAACGGCGGGCAGTTAACCTAACCAGTGTTCCTGGATTCTGTACCAGTACAAACCTGTTCTCTGCAAGTAACTGCCAACTTCCCCACATGAATCAGAGGTGGCAGACTAAGACTGCTAGATGATGCTACATACCAAATATCAAAGCCCTAGGCCCTGTAGTTTTGGACAAGAAGAATTTCCCTATATAAATCTATGTAAATTATAAAAATAAACAAACGGCCATAACTCACAAAACTACGGTACCTGAATACATCATTCTGACAAAGTTTGGTCAAAATTCCCTCAGTAGTTTCTGAGGAGATGCGATAGCGAGAAATTGTTTACAGACGGACAGTATAAGTATAACAAACTTACAGAGGGTACTTGACTGTTTCAGTTTAAGATTGAAATATATTTCACAAATTGGAACACCATATGTAATATTTCACGAGTGGGCAGCCACAAGACAGCATGTAAATTATGGTGTCCACATGTCAATTAAATTTCACCTAAAAGTATGAATGAGTCACTTTGACAAAATGGGAAGATATCAGAAATAATTAAAGGTACAAAAGTTTTCATGTGTTGATTCACTGAATATATATTGTCCGTAAGTATTGACCTGGCACTCATTAATCTTCGCCAATATTTTCGGGCGTTTTCGTTAATTTACGCAATATTAGTATCCTGAAAGTATCTACATTACTAAAGTAACATGTACAGTTAATCAATGACACGGTGGCGTAGAGGTAAGGTATCTGACTAGCACGCACGTTACCATGGGTTCGAAATCAGTTACTGAATAGGTCTTTTTTTTTCAATTTAATGCATTGTAACTTTATCGTTTACATTACTTTATGTGTCATATTTCATGAATTTTGATTGTTTTCTCTTGTAATATTTGTTTTTTTCTGGAACGTTGGTGACAGGTAATTTGTCTTTTTATCTAAGATACTATTAAAACAATTATATTCCATTATTTTACAACGGGAAATATGATTACTCTTTATAAATGAACCATAGATATCACGATACGTTTGATCAAATGAGTAGTAAGTCTTCATATAGAATTTGCGAAAAAAATATATAGTCGGTCGTAGGACTCGAACCCGCAATCCTGATATTGGCAGGTAAACGCTTTGTCCGCACAGCTACCTGCAGATGCGACAGTATATCACTTTAGAACGATATATGTAATATTTAGTTATACCGCTATTTATATTCGGACACCGAAAATTAATTTACGGAAATACACGGAATATTCATGAGTGCCAGGTCAATACTTACGGACAATACTGTTTATTTGAAAATTTAGTATGTTTGTTATCAAAGTTTTTCGAACAATTAAAATTTGCCCCTTCGCTCACCCTGCTGGTTGCAGTTACATTTCTTTACAGAAATTGTTGAAACACGATTAAACACTATTAATATGCAGGAAGACCTTTGTTCCCTAAAGTGAAAATGGTTAAAGTAGTCAGTTAACAGTGTTCAATTTCATGATTCATGTAGTTTGAACCTCATTTAGACAGCCACATTTATCACCTTGACTTAAAGATGTACTGTCTTTAAGTTACTTATCCGAATGAAATATATATTAAACAAGTCACAACCTTTGAACATTGAACCTCTGTTAAGTTTAGAACGGGATTTAGTCCTACTGGCCAATACAGTTTTAGACTGTAGCATTTTAACTGGTAGGTAGCAGGAGGGGAAACAAAGTTTTATTTCATAGTGAAACATTAATTTCGGTGATTGTTTTCCTTCTTTATATGCCGTGGTTCTTCTCAGTTCAGTCAGTACCAAAACTTTTCCCAAAGTGACAAAAAAAATTGCTGAATTTATAGTCCTTTTCGGGCCATTTTTGACAGCTTATAAACAGATTATGAGCTAACCCTTCGGTCATTATGCTGTCTCAGTGATACTGAAATTACTCCCATCAGACAATTGTCGGGTTTCCTTTTAAAAAGTTTAAAATTATTTCAAGAATTCTCTCAAACTCACGAAAAAAGTCAGCTAGTTGTGAAAAAAACATAAGGAAATTAGTATATCATATTGTGTTTGGTGAAATATTTTAACTATTTAAGAGGTGGAATAGCTCTTCTTGATCAGTACATAGGTAAGTTCAATTTTAGGATGACGAAGCTGCTAAAATAAACTGAAAATACCCACTACTTTATGACATTTAATTATTTACATAGAAACAGTACAAAAGTTAGACGGTTAAGTATCTAGTAACAAATCACTGAAACATCATTAAAATTACAATTTTTTTACCCAGTTTTGTAATAATATGCAGCCATTTTTCATAATCATCGCCCGTCCCTAGATTTGCCACCTAATGCCACTCTTTGCCACTTATTTCCATGAAAAAAGGGTGGCAATTAGTGGAAATAGGTGGCATTAGTTGGCGTTTGGTGTAATTCAGCTCTTTTTTCACCTAAGTGGTAAATTTGCCACCAAAAGCCACTTTATTTTGGTGCCATTTAGGTGGCATTAGGTGTAAATTTGAACACAGTTTTTCTTTATGGTGGCAGAAAGGTGTAAATTGGTGGAAAGTAGAACATAGTTTTTTTTCATGGTGGAAATCAAGTGACGTTGAGTGGAAAATACGGACTTAGCAAATTTTCTTGGTGGCGAATAGGTGGGAAAAAAACTTTTGTGATGTTTGATTTAAAAGAGAACTGTAAGACATTGGATTACCCTGTACAAAAATCTCACATTGACTCAGGTTGGAATCAAGGTATAATGGACACTAAACTTCAAACTTCAGGCCTGATTGACACGGAACATGACTTTGCTAAAACTCCACATTGACAACAGCTCGTAGAACACAAAATGCTTCCCATCCCCCCCTTGATGCATTCAGCAACTGTACAAAAAACAGAAATCATTTGGTCACTGTGCACTGGACGTTTGATGTACTACCTTTAAATCAATAATTATGGGTCATTTACCAGTCATAAGTGACTTCTGTATCAAATGTGATCTTAGACAAAAGCATTCTCTAGTTATTGGGCAAAACAAGTTCTAGTGTTCTGGGTCAATATGACCTAGACCGTTGACCATTGACTGACCTCAAAATCAGTAGGGGTCGTCTGCCGGTCATGATCAACCTCCCTATTAAGTTTCATGATCCTAGGTCAAAGAGTTCTCAAATTAACATCCGGAAACAGCTTAAACTTTCCAGCTCACTGTGTCCTTGACACCTTTGACCTACTGAACTAAAAATCTATAGGAGTTATCTGCTAGCTATGTTCAACCTTCCCATTCACTTTCATGATCCTAGGCTCAAGAGTACTAGAGTTATCATCTGGAAACTGTTTAACTGTTCCAGGTCACTGTGATTTTGACCTTTGACCTACTGCCCTCCAAGTCAATATGGGTCACTGCTGGTCATGACCAACCAACATTTAAAGTTTCATGATCTTAGGCTCAAGCGTTCTTGAGTTATCATCCGGAAACCGATTGGTCTACATACCAAATGACCGACAGACTGACCAACATCTGCAAAACAGTATACCCAGGCTCCTTCTTCAAAGGGTTTCATGAAAATGAGAATAAGTCAATGCTGACTCTAGCTGGACAAAAATAATATTCAGAGTGGTATACAGAAAATTTGAATTTTCGTTCTTTTGTGAGACAGAATATTTATTGCTTATTATATCTTTGCATTATATTCAATGAAAGACAGAAAAAGGTGGAATATAGGTGGCAACTAGTGGAAATTGGCTGTACTAGCTGAATCGGAAAAGATCGTTTTTAAATGTGTCTGCAGTGTATTATTTCTGCATGAGTGAAAGTTGGTTAAAGATAAGATTAATGATAAATCAAGTTACAAGCTCCTACACTAATGTATAGAAACAGGTGGAATTTGGGTCAGTTAAGATTTATATATGAAGGCAAACATCAGGTCAGATGCAAAGAAATAGTTCTTGCCTTTTCTCTTCATTAATTGAAAAAAAGAAGTGTTTATAAAAAGGATGTTTTTACAATAGCTTTTCAACTTAAGGATTTGACACCTTCTTTAGCTGACCAAGAATGTGTATGTGTGGAATCAATTTATCTGTGTAGTAATACCAAATTTTGAAATCTGGCATTTGATGAGTCAGCCTGGGAGAAAATGGAAACACACTGTGAGAGGAAACAATATTATACTGTTTATTTTTTTTTATTATTATTACTGTCTTTAACATTGTCTTAATTACTTACTCTTAACAAATACTTGAATTTGAATCAACATTTACCAAACTGCTTTAAATTAAAATCAACAAATCTCCTTTTATGTCTTAGGAAGTTTGGCAGATGGATAAATTCCAGATATATTTTCTGGAATATAGCTCAGTCATGTTTATAACACTGCTTGTAAAATTGTATCATTTTGTAATTATTTACATTATTGATTAGCACTTAGGATACAATATGTACTTTAAACTGTTCATACCAGGTACTTTCTGTGAAAAAAGTGCAACTTTGTGACATGATATGCCTGCCTGACTGTATATACCTCGGAGCAGCATACAGCTTATTACTGCATAAAAGAAACATATCAAGATAATTTTGAATCAGGTAAATATTATATGTTTTTATAAAAGCTAATGTTTAAATAACCCTTAATTTTTAAAGAAATACACCAATTAATAAAAATTCCTGGCATATTATATGATAAATATTAATTATAAATGTGATGAAAAACCCAAGTGCTATTATTACCTTTTGCCAAAGGCAGAGGGATATTATTTCCGGATTAACTGAAAATGCTTGTAATTGGAAAAATATTTTTATAGCTTTGTCTATAGAATCACTAAACCTCATGTAATTATTATAAGCTCATTAACACTGCTTAACACTAACCCGCCCGCTTAGCTCAGTAGGTAAGAGCGTCGGTCTACGGATCGCGGGGTCGCGAGTTCGATCCTCGGGCGGGGCACATGTTCTCCGTGACTATTTGATAAACGACATTGTGTCTGAAATCATTAGTCCTCCACCTCTGATTCATGTGGGGAAGTTGGCAGTTACTTGCGGAGAACAGGTTTGTACTGGTACAGAATCCAGGAAAACTGGTTAGGTTAACTGCCCGCCGTTACATGACTGAAATACTGTTGAAAAACGGCGTTAAACCCAAAACAAACAAACTGCTTAACACTGCTCAATTATTTACCTAGTAAAAGAAGTATTTCTCCTTGAGTTGGTAAAAATTAGGGATTTTTCCTGCATCTTTTGATGGATCTTCATGAAACTTTACAAAAATGTAGATCACTACAGGACAGCATTGCATGTGCAATTTCCATCAGGATCACTTCAGTAACCAAAGTTATTGCCCTTTAATTGTTTTTCAGTCCATAAATTCATACATAACAAGTAATCCATTGATAAATATTCATGAAATTTGACACAAGTGTAAATCACCTTAGAGCAATGGTGCTTCCACATCTTTCATCAATTCTCAAGTTCTTGTTATTGATTCAAGATGCATATATTTCCACAAAACAATGTAACTGTTCGAGTAAATAGAATTTTTTCTACTACAATGTAGATTTTGATGAAACTTCTCACAGTTATAATAAAGATGTTGCATATTACTGTGAAATCATTTTTATTTGTGTAGGACGAATTTCTGCGTATTTCGCGCTAGAACCGATGCGTGAATTTAAGACCGTGCTGTTATTATTTTTTTATTTATTTTTTCATTTATAAATTGAAAATGGGCGAATTAACGCCTGCGCGAAACAGTCCTTTTTACGTTTGCTCGAAATTTCATGCCAGCAAATTTAAATGACTTCACAGTATTTGACATAGATTAAGTTTGTAGAGTTTTTTGTTATGTCAGTGAGTTAGTTTAATCTTTCAATTTCATATATTTCCTAGCGGAATTTACAATTTTCAGCAAATTTATTCAGAATGTTAGAAAAATATATCTATTAATAGATGTATGGTTTGCTGTTACAGATTGTGTGCTGGAAAAATGGCCTTACATCCAAAAGAGTGAAATTTGGAGAGTCATTTGCCATCTACTTAAGCCATCCTGGAATAATGACAAAATAAGACTGCATTGACAACATCCTGATTCTCGTGTTCAGATCTTTTGTGATTTCTTGTGAAGAGTCTTTGATTTTTCATAAAAATAAAAAATATATTAATATAATTTGATTTTTGCTTACTACTGAGTTTTTTCAGATT
>NW_026459887.1:0-64705 GCF_021730395.1 Mercenaria mercenaria
ATAAAATTTTTGTAGACATGCGCATTTGTTTCTTTTTCATTTGTTTAAATTCTAATATTTTTCTTTAATAACATTATTACCCGTCGTTATTTTAAGTTATTTTAAAGAAAAAATTTTTGTGACATCATTCTAGTTCGTTTGAAACCTTCGGAAAGGGAAAATTTTTCAAAAATAACCGTAAAAGGGGGAAGAGTTTGCTTCCCTTTTGGGAGCCCCAACTGTTTATTTCATTTTTTGTGCCTTTCTCATTTTTCAAAAACATTTTTTTTGTGTGAAAAATGCATGAAATTTTTTATTCGCAAAATAAAAAGGGGCATCATTGTTACTTTATTGTCGTCCCCTTTCATCCTTTTTTTCGTAAAAAGCCCCAGTTTATACACAGAAGATGCTGTATACTAAACATAAATTTTCCCCAAAATTTAGACCCAAAAATTTTATCAATGCCACCCCTTACTAACTATATTTCAAATTTTGCAGGGGAAAACACCCTGTTCCTCTCACCTGGGAGGGTATGTGTCTCGCGGTGACACAAATTTTTTCTAAATGTTTTCCTCGCTGCATCAAATAAAGGCATTTCTGGATCCCGGGCTAGTGGGGAAACCGTTTTTACAAAATTGTCAAAAGAAATCTTCCTTTCCTTAATAAATCCCCAAATTTAAAAATTTTGCCAATTAAAAGTTTAAATTTGGGGTTTATCCAGTTTCGAAATTTTTTATTTTGCAGGGTAGAAAAATATTAGAAATTGTCAGCAGGATTCCCTGGCAGATCCGGACTGCCCTTTTTTGTAGGGTAAAAAGCCTTTTAAAGGGGCCCATGTGGAAAAAAGGGTATCTGCAAAGGGGTTTTACAAAATTTAAGCTTTTCAACACCCCTCGGCAGAGATTATGAAGTTGTTCTGTTGTTTAGGTTAAGATTTCAGGCATAAAAAAAATTCCCCAAAAAGAAAAGCCGTTTTTGTACAATTAAAAATCCCCCCAAGGTTTTTTTAAAAAATTTGTTCAAATCGTTTTTTAATTTTTTTTACAGTAATCATTTCTGCGTACAAAACTGAAGTATTACCATTAGTGGATTCATTGCGGAGGTCGGGGGGGAGGGGGGGGGGGGGGGGGGGGGGGGGGGCCCCCGGGCGGGTTCCCCCCCCAAAATCGCCGGAAAAAATAGGGAATTTTTTCATGTTCTGGGTTTTAAAAAAATTTTCAAAAATTATTTTTTTTCGCCGCTAAAGCTTTGTTTTCTTTAAATTTTTCTTTTTTTCTGACTGGGAAAATATGAAAAATAATTTTTTTTTTTGCTCGCTAAGCCGCCCCTATTGATTAATCTTTTGTTCCGGCTTTAAAAATTTGGGATATTTTTTTTTCGCTTGCTACGTCGAAAAAATTAATTTTGTTTTTTGTTTGGGGTTTAAACAAAAAAAAATTCCCTTTTTTTTACTCCCATCTCCAGGTAAATTTTTTTTTACTTGGGTTTTTTTTTTTTTGATGGAAAAAAAAAAAGGATTTTTTTCCCCGCTTTCTATGCTGGCACTTTAAAATCTGGGCAGTTTTCATGGGGCCCCCAAAAAAAAATTTTTTTTTTAGTCCAAAATAAAAACCCCCTCCCTGAAAAAACCTCAAAAAAAGAAACGGCCCAAGAAAATTGAGATACTCGGGGCAAGGGTAATTTGACAATTTAAAAGCGTGACTATAATTAGCATTTTTTGTGTTGATTTTGTCACAAAACCTGTCCTTTGTCAATAACAAAAAAAAGTACCCCCGAACGGGCCCAAAAAATGCAAACCCAAAGGGGTCCCTTATTTTTGTAGTTTTTTTCCGGGGGGAAACATGTCCCCCGGCCCCCCATTTGCTCTAGGGCTTCAAAATTTTTCGCCCCCCCTTTCACCAAAAACTGTTAACCCCCCCCTGAGGTAGTCCCGTTTTTTTAAAAACGTTTGGATTTAAAATCCTTTTTTTTCAAAGTTTGGGAAAGATAACGCTTTTAAACATTTAATTAAGACCCTTTTTAAAAAAAAGGGGGGGATGTTCAAGGGTTTAGTTTTCTTGATTTCATTTTAAGGGTTTTAGAAATTTTTTAAAAAAAAAAAAAAATTGGGTTATTCTTTTGAATTTCTTTTTTACCCGTAAATAATTTGAAAAGTGTTATTGGTCTATAAAATCTGCCCCGAGAAGATAATCGGGAATTTTAAAAAACCTCCCTTTAAAGGGAAACGGCGTAAAAACTATCCCCTTTTTTATATTTGGGGGAATCGAGCACGTTTTTTACCCTGCCAAAATTTTGTAAATTTTTTGATAACAAAAAAGTTTCCTCAAAGTCAACAAAACACGATGAAACAATCGCCCGAAGCAATTTTTGGGGATATTTTTCAGTCGTAAATTGTCAGCCTTTTTTGAAAAAGTTTGGGTAATTTAAAGGGTTTGGGAGGAACCTTTGATAAAAAATGTCTTGTCTTCTAATTTTAAAAATTTTTAAAAGGACCCCCCGCTTGTATTTTTTAAAGCAACCCTTGATTTTTTAAAAAAAATTCCCAATTTTTTTATCAAATTCGCGTCGTACGCCCTTTTGGAAAAAAGTCGTTTGTTAAATTTTTGATTATTATCGTAACTTCGTTCCAAGGGCGAATAATTGGTGTATACTTTTTTTGACTTTTGTCCTTTAAAAAACCCGCCAACTTAATTATTTAGAACCCCCTTTTTTTTCCGATAGAATGAAACCTTTAAATGATAAATAAATATTTTAGGGAAAAAATCTACATACTGAAAATTTTTAAAAATTGTGGTCATTGGGAACCCCCAAATTTTATTCATTAGAGTCAACTTTTTCCTTTTTGCAAAAAATAATATTAAATCAAACAATCAAGGGTTGCCTACCAAGCAAGCTTAGAGTCACACCAACACAATTATAGGCCAAATTATGTAGGGATCATACCAGGTAACGAATATTTGAATATTCGGAAATGGGATGCATATTCAAATATGAAAATCAAATTTGAATATTTATAAATCAGTGTATAGTTTGTTTTCAAAATAAGTATCATTGATTTTGGGCAAAAGCATGCTAATTCTGAAGAACAAAACTGTTTGTTCTGTCATGTTTGTTTATCGCAAATTAAAAGATGTCCAATGAAAATTGCAATGCGTAATTGGCAGGGGCTGCCATTACAGATTAACAGTTTGCAAAGGGGGTAAACGTGATGCGGGTCAAAAATTGTCCAATTAACAAGAAAATTGCAATGCATCATTAGCAAGGGTCATTGTTATGAATTAACAGTTTGCAACAGGTGTAAATGTGATGTCTTTTTATATTTTGTTCATTTTTATTGGCATCTCTTTTACGTAACAAATTTTACAATAATTTTGTCAAAAACAATACTTAAACATATAGATATTGGCGATCTTTTTTACAATATTTTGTACGACATTTCAGACCATCCGCAGAATCGGTTAACATCCACAGTGCCCAGGCAATTCATTAACTGAAATCAGCCGTATTTGAAATAAATCTTGGGAGTAGATTATAACACAAGAGCTGTCAGTGCTTTATAGCATAATAGAAGCTAAGAGTAAAACTTTAACATTACAATAAGAATTTTCTAAGTCGAAAAGGGGCCACAATTCAGTCAAAATGCTTGACAGAGTTGTCTGCTCCTGTTTATAGACTGGGGTCATGATTGTAAACAAGTATACAAAATATGAAAGCAATATCTCAATGAACTTTGAAATTATTTGGGGTGGTTCGCAAACTTTAACATTATAATAAGCATATTCTAAAAAAGTTAAACTGGATTTAATTTGGAGTTTAAGTTACACACAAGGACACAAAATGAACATTCTAGAAGCTTTCTGTGGTGTTGTTCTTTTTGTACATACTTTGGATGCAACTAGTACTGACTGTACAACCAAGATTTATTTGAGCTCAAGTGGATTTTCTTGTTATCCTTGCCCGCCTGGATTTCGACTGCTGAAAGAATGCCAAATAAATGCAACGACAAACACATGTATTCCATGCCCAGAAGGTTACTTTCAACCAACATGTACTACACAAGCAACCAGGTGTAGAATGTGTGGTTCCTGTCCAGAGCCACAGAGACAGGAAATTACAAGAAACTGTACAAGAATGAAGGACACAACATGTGCATGTTTGGAAAAATACTCCTGGGATACACATCAACAAATATGTTTAAGATTTTGTCCACATGGCAAAAAAATTATTCAAGGTAAGAATGTAAGCACTTTTAAAGCATATTACGAAAGGTGTTAAATATACCCAGGAAAATGTGCTAGTATAATATCTTTAATTCTGGCCTTGTTTTCCTGAAATTTGAAAAATGATAGACTAAAACAGTAATTCTAAGGCAAACTATTATCACTACTACTGAAGAGGTCAAATGTCATTATAATGCTGTCATATAAAATAAAATTAATCATTAATACAGAGCAGTTACTATTGGTTCAATATTTTTTGCCATAAAATACATTTTCTACACCTTCCTACAAACAAGTAAAAACTGTTTGTATGCTATTGTGCAAGGCCAGTGCAGACGGTCTGGCCTAGGCCAGACCAGTTTTTTGCCCGAGCATGATATCGGACGTAATCGTCCGGACCAGTTTTTTTCTCAATAAATTGCATCTTTTGATTTGTTTAAAAGTGTCGGAATATTGCCTAGTTAATGTAATCATCCACCAAGAGCGGTATCCATCATGATTGCCTGCAGGTGTGAAAACAAATTCGGCATATTTCGTGACATACTTATCAACCCTGCTTGACTGGATTAATCATAACTAAATGATTATCTGATGGATCTTTAATCCAGTATGATTTAAAGGACGATTTCTTTATATCTAAAATAATTGTTTAAATAGATAAATTAAAAAAAACAAAACATATCACATGTTTTAATCAAAGCCTTGAAATGTCTGATGATAAATATACATGAATGAGAAACAAATACAAATTTAATGTGCCTGATATCTAAGATGAACTCTGCCTGACCCAGCTTGTGATGTAACCATGGGCTGGAATACCTTTCATTGATAGATTTTATATAATCTAAATGGTCAGTGTAAGTGGATACAGGTTGAATAAGAACTGCTTGTTCATTGATAATTCATCTGCATTGTTCATGAATGGGACTAGTTTGTGTAGCACATGAACATCCTTTGGGTGTGATGCGGAATAAATTAAAGATGCTATGATTGTCAGAAATACACTTTAATAGCGGGATAAACCTGCAACCAAAAATGGGAAACAACTGTTTAAAACAAAAATTACCGAAGGCTAATTTCTTATGATTATTTGGTTATTACTTTCAGATATAATTATTTATCTTAAATAATGCCGATATCAAATAAAATAAATACATCAACAAACTGCTAAAACTGGCCAAACGCTGGGTAGTTATTCTTGAAAACTATCATGAAATTGACAGGAAAACTTAACATAAATTGCTTTCTAGATGCAAGAAAAACGCATTTACTGGCATCCCAAATCTTAAAATTTTCTCGGGGAGGAACCCCCGAATCCCCCTTAAAAGAGACAGGGTGGGGTTGGGGATCTACCTCATTGAGTTATTTTTTAAGACATGATTATTTATCATATATAATTGCTTTAAATCAAACAAGAGATCACAGAGTGGTCTTGGCGCCCACCAATGTGCCATTTTTGAGTGTTCCAAATTTCAAGACTTACTGACTAGCTCAAGGTCAAAATTTCATTTCCGTACACAACACTGTGCATGTGGTCCAAATTCGAAAGCTGTAGCTTGAGAAATGTGAAAGTAGGTCACTAGATCAATTTCAAGGACAAAGTTTTTTGTACACAAAACTATCATGTGCATCAAGTTTGAAGGCTGTAGTTTGAGAAATTTGAAAGTAGGTCATTAGGTCAATCTTAAGGTCAAAGTTTATTTCCGTACGCAAAACTATGCAAGTGGTCAAAATTTGAAGGCTGTAGCTTGAGAAATGTGAAAGTAGGTCACTGGGTCAAAAACAAGGTCAAATTTCATTTTGGAACACAAAACTATGCATGTGGTCCAAATCTGATGATGGTGGGCTAATAAAATGCCGACATACAACCCAACTATAAAACAATACATGAACATTTATAGCGAACTGCTAAAAATGGCCAATGTTCGTAAGTTATCCTTTTAAAACATCATGGTTGACTGAAATTCTTAACAGAAAATGCTTTAAATGTGCAAGAAAAACGCACTTACTGGCAAATCTTAAAATTTTCTCTGGAGAGAGGGGGTAGGGAGGGGGTAGGGAGGGGAAATTCTTTTTCTGAAGGCAAGACCACTTATTTGAAGCTGGCGCAGCCCTGTTGTGGGACACTGTACTGTAATGCACCAATCCATAACAAGGCCAAGAAGGTCAAAAAATCATAATCAAGATCAATCAAAAGAATTATGAGAAAATAGAGTTGAAATTTTCTTAAAGTTACTTCAAATAAAATTATTTTCAAATCAGGACAGTAGATTCATGCTCAAAGGATTACATCAGAGGAGGATAGGTGCAAAATTTTGACTGATAAAGCCAAAGGACAGGAACAACAAAGGGAAGAAATTAAAAATAAATCAGAAAAAAAAAATATTACAAGGTACAGATATGTCAAAAAACCCCTAAAAATTGGAGGTACCATCCATGTTGTACCACAGAAAAGTGGTCTCGGTTTTCCCTACGACCAATAATAAAAAAGTTACTAAATTAACTATTTACAGTAACATAAAAGGGAAGTAATTAAAAAAAATATTGTAAGCGAACAAAAGAAGGATCTACCAAATAACTAGAATGTGTCTGTAGGACACAGGGTGCGCCGCCCCCCCAGCCCCCCCCCCCCCCCCCCCCACTGGTACATTTGTCACAAATAAGGAGAAATAATTCAAATGTTTGCAGTCTTAATGGGGTTTAGCCTCAACAAACATTTTATGAAAAGGATTCATTATTCTAGGCCATATACTTCTTGAGCTATGAGCATCACAAACAAAAAATCCACTGTTTTGGCTATTTCAAATGCCATAACTTTGTAATAAATGCTAAGATTCTCAGGAAGAATGCCAAGTGTGCAAGGACACATCATGATAAAGATCCAAGCAAGGTTTCATAAATTTACATCAAATACTTTTTGAGCTAGACACATAATTAGGTGAAAATGTGCATTTTTTACTATTTCAGGGGCCATAACTTTAAAAATAGGGGGTGGAGCCAGCCAAAAATAAGAGGTGTGCAAGTTTATATCATGATAAAGACTTATGCAAGTTTTCAATCATTTATATTAAATACTTTTTGAACTAGGTGCATCACAAGGTGAAAATGTGCATTTTTGACGATTTCAGGGGCCATAACTCTGAAAATAGGGTGCAGACCAAAATGAAAAATAGGAGGTGCGCAAGTTCATATCATGATTAAGACACATGCAAGGCTTCATGAATCTATATCAAACACTTTTTGAGCTAGGCGTGTCACAAGGTGAAAATGTGCATTTTTGACTATTTCAGGGGCCATAACTCAGAAAATAGGGGGCGGAGCCAGACGAAAAATAGGAGGTGCGCAAGTTCATATCATGATAAAGACTCATGCATGGTTTCATCAATTTATATCAAATACTTTTTGAGCTAGGCACGTCACAAGGTGAAAATGTGCATTTTTGACTATTTCAGGGGCCATAACTCAGAAAATAGAGGGCGGAGCCAGATGAAAAATAGGAGGTGCGCAAGTTCACATCACGATAAAGACTCATGCAAAATTTCATCAATTTATATCAAATACTTTTTGAGCTAGGTGCGTCACAAGGTGAAAATGTGCATTTTTGACTATTTCAGGGACCATAACTCAGAAAATAGGGGGCGGAGCCAGATGAAAAATAGGAGGTGCGCAAGTTCATATCATGATAAAGACTCATGCAAGGTTTCATCAATTTAGATCAATTACTTTTTGAGCTAGGTGCGTCACAAGGTGAAAATGTGCATTTTTGACTATTTCAGGGGCCATAACTCAGAAAATAGGGGGCCAAGCCAGACAAAAAATAGGAGGTGCGCTAGTTCATATCATGATTAAGACTCATGCAATGTTTCATGAATCTATATCAAACACTTTTTGAGTTAGGCGTGTCACGAACTTCGGACGGACAGATGGACGCACGGACAAGACCAAATCTATATTCTCTATATTGACCTTTGACCCCTAAGTGTGACCTTGACCTTGAAGCCTGCCATCCAAAACTGCGCTCAGCACAATCATTCGCCTTTTGACAGCAGTAGGCTCCAGCTTTTTATCAGAAGCCATATAATAGACTGCCTGACCAAACTGAACTGAGCACTTCATTCACAGGAGGGTAGGTGTGGGGGATACAAAAATGATATATTATTATTATTACTTAAAAGTGACTAACATATTCAGCTACTTACAGGTGATGAAGGTGAAGGCTTAATATGTGTACCATGTGAGGCAGACACATGGTCAAATGAAAGAAATTCTAGCAAATGTGAACCGTGTTCCAGCTGTTTAGCTTACAAGACAAATTGCACAAAAACATCTGATGCTGTCTGCCATCAACTCTCTACAAAAACTGTAACTACAAAGATGGTCACCTCAGAGAATGTGACCAGTCCAACAACTGTAACAGACAGGCTGACCAGTACAACAACATCAAGAAAAGGAAGTTCAAGTACCAGTCCAACAACTACAACAGACAAGCGGACCAGTACAACACATCCGTGCATAAAAGGAAGTTTAAGCACTTGTGAAGGTTAGTATTTTATCAACCTGAAGTTCCTTAATGCAGCTATACTATATCACCTGATTTTGTTAAAGCATAGGTCTCCCAATACTGCTTCTTTTAAGTGAAGTGGCAAATGGATATGAAGTATTTGATCGAAGCACAAAAAACATGGTTGCAGATAGACAAAACAATTGTTTAACTCTACAATTTTGAGGATACCAATATATTTTTGGGGGAAAATAAGCACTGTCTGTAAAATACATAATGACTGTTGAGGATAACTTGGTATGTCATTTTCAGTTTTAAATATGCTGTGACCTTACCCTTTAACCTAATGACCCCCAAACTACTGACACCAGGCAATGATCCTATGAAGTTAGACTGTGGCATTCCCCATTCATTTATTAACCAGAAACACTTTTCAGCCTCAGGGTCACCACAACAATGACCTTTGACGTATTGACCCCCTAACACAAGAGACAGGGCACTCGACTATTTCGATGCTGGATAGTGGAACTGGGCACATCTGAGGAAACTAGAGCTGTCACTGGAGTGTTTAATGACTCCAATTGTGGATGAAGAATGCACAAAAGCCCGAGTCTATGTCAAAAATATCAACTTAAAGTAATAAGAGAGGTAAAGATCAAATTATCAAAACACTATATAAGTATATCCTAAGCAAAAAGGGGCATAATTCATTAAATATTGGTGCCAGAGTTATGCACCTTGTGTCATGTGGTGTGGGTGATGATGTTGAACAACTATTTTAAGTTTGAATCAAATCCATTCAGTAATAACAGAGACAGAGTGAAAGTGCATCAAAACTTTAACCTAAAATTCTAAGTAAAAAGGGAGAATAATTAATGAAAAATTGGTCCCAGAGTTATGCACCTTGTGTCATATGATTAGGGTAACGATGTTGAACAATTGTTTAAGTTTGAATCAGATCCATTCAGTAGTAACAGAGATAGAGTGAAAGTGCATAAAACTTTAACCTGAAATTCTAAGTAACAAGAGATCACAGAGTGATCTTGGCGCCCACCAATGTGCCATTTTTGTGTGTTCCAAATTTCAAGACTTATTCACTAGCTCAAGGTCAAATTTCATTTCCGTACACAACACTGTGCATGTGGTCCAAATTCGAAAGCTGTAGCTTGAGTAATGTGAAAGTAGGTCACTAGATCAATTTCAAGGACAATGTTCTTTGTACACAAAACTATGCATGTGCATCAAGTTTGAAGGCTGTAGCTTGAGAAATTTGAAAGTAGGTCACTAGGTCAATCTTAAGGTCAAAGTTTAATTCGGTACACAAAACTATGCAAGTGGTCCAAATTGGAAGGCTGTAGCTTGAGAAATGTGTAAGTAGGTCATTAGGTCAAAATCAAGGTCAAATTTCACTTCAGAACACAAATCTATGCATGTGGTCCAAATTTGAAGCCTGTACCTTCAAAAATCTGAAAGTAGGTCACTAGGTCAATGTCAAGGTCAAAGTTTGTTTCGGTACGCAATCCTATGCATGTGGCCTAATTTGAAGCCTGTAGCTACAGAAATGTGAAAGTAGGTCACTAGGTCAATCTTAAGGTCAAAGTTCATTTCGGTACACAAAACTATGCAAGTGGTCCAAATTTGAAGGCTGTAGCTTGCGAAATGTAGAAGTAGGTCACTAGGTCAAAATCAAGGTCAAATCTTATTTCGGAATACAAAACTATGCATGTGGTCCAAATTTGAAGCCTGTACCTTCAAAAATGTGGAAGTAGGTCACTAGGTCAATGTAAAAGTCAAAGTTTGTTTCGGTACACAAAATTATGCATGTGGTCAAAATTTGAAGGCTGTAGCTTGAGAAAATGTAAAAGTAGGTCACTGGGTCAAAGTCAAGGTCAAATTTCATTTCGGAACACAGAACTATGCATGTGGTCCAAATTTGAAGCCTGTACCTTCAAAAATGTGAAAGTAGGTCACTAGGTCAAAATCAATGTCAAAGTTTTTTCCGGTGCACAAAACTATGCATGTGGTCCAAATTTGAAGGCTGTAGCTTGAGAAATGTGGAAGTAGGTCACTAGGTCAAAATCAAGGTCAACTCATGTCAAGGTTCATCTTGCCACTCAAAAATATACATGTGCTCCAAATTTGAATGTTGTAGTTATTGACAAGAAAATGTTAAAAGCTTTTCCCTATATAAGCCTATATGAACCATGTGACCCCCGGGGCGGGGCCATATTTGACCCTAGGGGTATAATTTGAACAAACTTGGTAGAGAACCACTAGATGATGCTACATTATAAATATCAAAGCCCTAGGCTTTGTGGTTTGGACAAGAAGATTTTCAAAGTTTTTCCCTATACAAGTTTATGTAAACCATATGACCCCCAGGGCGGGGCCATATTTGACCCTAGGGGGATAATTTGAACAATCTTAGTTGAAGACCACTAGTTGATGTCACATACAAAATATCAAAGCCCTAGGCCCTGTGGTTTTGGACAAGAGGTTTTTCAAAGTTTTTCCGTATATAAGTCTATATAAACCATATGACCCCCGGAGTGGGGCCATATTTGACCCCAGGGAAATAATTTAAATCATCTTGGTAGAGGACCACTAGGTGATGCTTCATACCAAATATGAAAGCCCTTGGGTCTGTTGTTTGGACAAGAAGGTTTTCAAAGTTTTTCCCTATATAAATCTATGTAAATTATAGAAATAAACAAAGGGCATAACTCACTCATGAATTGTTGAACCAGTCTGATTTTCAGGGGGACACAACTAGAGTACCAATACATCATTCTGACAAAGTTTGGTCAAAATCCCCCTAGTGGTTTCTGAGGAGGTGCGATAACGAGAAATTAATAACGGACGGACGGACGGACCACGGACGCAGAGTGATTTGAATAGCGTACCATCTGATGATGGTGGGCTAAAAAGGGGAATAATTCATGAAAAATTGTGCCAGAGTTATGCATCTTGTGTCATATGATGCGGGCGATGATGCTGAACAACTATTTTAAGTTTGAATCAAATCCATTCAGTAATAACAGAGGTAGAGTGAAAGTGCACCAAAACTTTAACCTGAAATTCTAAGTAAAAAGGGGGAATAATTCATGAAAAAATGGTGCCAGAGTTATGTACCTTGTGTCATATGATGTGGGTGATGATGTTGAACAACTATTTTAAGTTTGAATCAAATCCATTCAGTAATAACAGAGATAGATTGAAAGTGCATCAAAACTTTAACCCGAAAATCTAAGTGAAAAGGTGGGGATAATCATAATTCATGAAATATTGGTGCCAGAGTTATGGCCCTTACGTCAGATGATGAGGATGGTGATGGAATTTTTGTAGAGGTCCACTAGGCAATGCTACAAATGAAATATCTAAGCTCTAGGCCTTCAGGTTTATTTTTAGAATTTTTTTTTGAAGATTTTCCTATGTAAAATCAAGTGACCCCTGGGTAGGGCCAATTTTTCCCCCCGGGGGTCATGATTTGATTAAAGTTTGTAGAAGTCTACTAGGCAATGTTACATATCAAATATCTAAGATCTAGGCCTTCTGATTTATTTTTAGCAAATTTATGAAGATTTCCCTATGTACAATCAAGTAACCCGGGTTACCCCTGGGGATGGGTCAGTTTGACCTGGAGGGTCAAGGTTTGAACAAATTTTGTAGAGGTCCACTAGGCAATGCTACATGTCAAATATCTAAGCTCTAAGCCTTCTGGTTTATTTTTAGAAAATTTTGAAGATTTTTCTATGTACAATCAAGTAACCCCAAGGGGCGGGGTCAATTTGACCCCGGGGGTCATGATTTGAACAAATTTTGTAGAGGTCCACTAGGCAATGCTACATGTGAAATATCTACATTTTGTAAGCTCTAGGCCTTCTGGTTTATTTTTAGAAAATTTTTGAAGATTTTCCTATGTAAAAACAAATGACCCTGGGGCGGGGTCAATTTGAGCCCAGGGGTCATGATTTGAACAAATTTTGTAGAGGTCCACTAGGAAATACTACATGTCAAATATCTGAACTCTAGGCTTTCTGGTTTATTTTTAGATTTTTTTTGAAGATTTTCCTATGTAAAATGACCCCTGGGGCGCGGTCAATTTTGACCTCTGGTCATGATTTGAACAAATTTTGTAGAGGTCTACTAGGCAATGCTTCACACAAAATATCTAAGCTCTAGGGCTTCTGGTTTTTGAGAAGAAGATTTTTAAAGTTTTTCCTTTCGGTTGTCATGGCAACCAGAGTTCTGCATGGAATTCAATTATTTGAACAATTTTTGTAGAGCTTCACCCAAGGAACATTCCTGTGAAGTTTGGATGGAATTGGCCTAGCAGTTTATGAGGAGATGCCGTTTAAAGTAAAAGTTTACGGACGCTGGACGCCGGATGGTGAATGATCAGAATAGCTCACCCTGAACCTTTGGCTCTGGTGAGCTAAAAATAAGAGCGCCACCAAGCAGGGCAATATACGCCCGAAGGGTTGCATCAGTGGATGGGAGCAAAATTAAGAACTTGACTGCTAAAGCCCAAAGGACAAGAACAACAAAGGGAAGAAAGTCAAAACAAAACTCTAAGTCCACAAAAATTCCTTGCTGGGTACAGGTATGTCAAAATACACCTAAACATTGGAGGTACCATCCATGTTACCACAGAAAAGTAGTGTCGGGTTTTTCCCTACGGGCCAATAATAAAGAAGTTTCAAAATAAGCTATTTGTAGTAACATAAAAGGGAAGTAATTCAATTTTTTTTTGTCAGTGAACAAAAAAGGGATCGGCCAAATAAAAACAAGAGCACTGCAATGCAGAGCAACATACACAAAGCAAAGTCATGTGTGACCTTGACCTTGAAGCGAGTCATCTGAAACATGTGCCCTGCACGTCATCTCCATGTGGTGAACATTTGTGCCAAGTTTCTTTGAATTCCTTTATGCAGTTTAAGAGTTACAGAGCGGAAAACGAAGGAATCAGATATGACCTTTGATCCCAAAGTGTGACCTTGACCTTGAAGCGAGACATCCAAAACATGCGCTCTGCACGTTGTCTCAGTGTGGTGAACACTTGTGTCAAGTTTCTTTCAAATACTTCAAGGGGTTCAAGAGCGGACACAAAATTGCTAACAGACGGACGCACACCAGGGGTTTAACAAAATATGTCTCTTCGGGCATACAATAAAAAGGAATGAAAAATTATTATTATTCTATATACATTTTTTTGTGGGGAGGGAGGGGGTGTGACCAGGGCAAGGTGGGTACCAGGTGTAGGTACACATTTACTTCACATGTTTATAATAAAATTTATGTTCATGGAAAAGAATGAAAGAAGTTTAAGGTAATGGACCTGTAATAGAGTACCTCCTTTTTGAAGAGTATTCAATTCCTACTATAAACCTACATTGACTGCAATTTTCAGGGTGGGGGTGGGGGGGGGGGGGGGGGGGGGGGGGGGGGGGGGGCGTAGGTTCAAACCCCACTGGGACCAACTTTTTTTTTTCCATGTTTTCCTTTTTTTCTAGTAAGTGTTTAATGTGAATTTACCTCTGAATCAGGACGGGTAGAGTTAGACATCTTTAAAAATACTGAGTTACGTGCTGTAAAAGTTCTCTATTTTGCCTTCATTCGTTAGATTACATGTTGTGGAAGAAATGCAGGTAGGTTTTACTATTGCCCCAAGGTTATTTTTGAATGAAGTGAGCAAATTCAAAACAGACCCACTGGATTTGACCTTAATTTTTCAATGCTGGAGTTAGAATTCTGTCTCATTAAATCTGTTTACTTGAGGCACCCTAGACAAAAATGATTTTTAAAGTTTTATTTTGTGTTTTATAATTGTTTAACAATAGTTTGATGTTTCTTTTATCAAAGTTAATGTTGTAATGAATTCTCTGCAAGCGTTTTAGATAGTGGCCATCACATTGAATTTTGTCTCTTCTTGAGCGTGAGGAAATACCCTATATTATACAAAATTTACAAAAAACGGCACGGTGAAAGTTGTTTAAATTTTGCAACACCGTGTGAAACATGGTCAACTTTAAGAATATACCAAGCAAATGCCATTTTTAAAACATTACTATTAGGGGTCCAATACTTTAATGAAATTCTACCAATATGTTGGTTTGTTATAACAAATCTGTAGATTTTTAAACAATTAAATGGCAATATATCTAAAGTAAATTGACCAATTAAAACAAACAAGAGAGTCATGATGACCCTGGATTGCTCACCTGAGTAATATGAACCACAGGTTTCAAATGGCAAAGAGATGCTAACATATTAAGAAAGTAGGTCAGTAGGATACTTCAAGGTAACTGAAAGTCAGTTTTAAGATCGGTGTGCAAAACTGTACATGTCGTCAAAATTTCAAGGCTGGATCTTAAAAACAAGAAAATAAGTCAGTAGGTCAAGGTCACAGTCAAGTGATCCATAATCGCTTGGGGTCATCAGTTATTTATAATTAAACAGTCTAGGAAATATGATCTGATAATTTTTGAAGTGTTTTTTCCTATACAATTCATAATTATATAACAAATGACCCCCAGGGCGGGGCCTTTTTTTAACCCCTGGGGTATAATTTGAACAAACTTAGCGATCCACCAGGAAATGCTACATACCAAATAACAAAGGCCTAGGCCTTGAACTTTCAGACAAGAAGATCTGTATCTTTTCCCTGTATAAGTCTATGTTAAACTTATGTACCCCTAAGGCAGGGCCTCTTTTCACCCCAGGGACATAATTTGAACAATTTTGGTAGAGAAACACTAGGAAAGGAAATACACCAATATCAATAGCCTAGGCCTAGCAGTTTCAGGCAAGATTTGTAAAGTTTTTTTCCTATATAAGTCTATGTAAAACTTGACACCATCCCCCCCATCCAGGGCAGGGCCTCTTCACCCCAAGGCAATGCTAAATACAAAATATCAAAGGCCTAGGTCTTGTGGTTTTAGACAAGAAGATTTTTAAAGTTTTTTCCTATATATTAGTTTATGTAAAACTTGTGTTCCCTGGGATGGGGCCTCTATACCCAACGGGTATAACTTGAACAATCATGATAGAGGACCATAAGATGATGTCGCATGCCAAATATCAAGGCTCTACACCTTGGGGTTTTGGACTAGAAGATTTTTAAAGTTTTTCCTTTCGGTTGCCATGGCAACCAGAGTTCTGCATGGAATTAAATTCTTTGAACAATTTTGAAAGGGGACCCCCTAAAGATCACAAAGGTCACAATGAGGTGAGCTAAAAATGACAGGCATCATCGAAGTTTGTTGGTTCATATTTATTTCAAGTTTCATGAAATTCTACCAGCTTGTTACGGAGAAATGGCTGCAGACGTGGAATTTTCATTAAATCAAGTGCAATAACTCTAAGGGAAATTGACCAATAAAAAAAACAAGAGAGCCATGAAGGCCCTGTATCGCTCACCTGACCAATTGACCTAAAGATCATCAAGAATAATATTCTGGCCAAGTTTCATTAAGATATGGTCATAAATGTGGCCTCTAAAGTGTTAACTAGCTATTTCTTTGATTTGACCCCGTGACCTAGTTTTTGACTCGACATGACCCAGATTCAAACTTTACCTAAAGATCATCAAGTCTAACGTTCTGACTAAGTTTCATGAAGATACAGTTATAAATATGGCCTCTGAAGTGTTAACAAGCATTTCCTTTGAAATGACCTGGTGACCTAGTTTTTGACCCCACATGACCCAGATTCAAACTTGACCTAAAGATCATCAAGTTTAACATTCTGACTCAGTTTCATGAAGATACAGTCATAAATGTGGCCTCTAGAGTGTTAACTAGCTTTTCCTTTGATATGACCTAGTGACCTAGTTTTTGACCACAGATGACCCAATATCGAAATCATCCAAGACTTTATGTAGGATAACACTCTGATCAAGTTTCATTAAGATTGGACCAAAATTGTGACCTCTAGTGTTAACAAGCTTTTCCTTTGATTTGACCTGGTGACCTAGTTTTTGACCCCAGATGATCCAATATCGAACTCATCCAAGATTTTATTGAGGGTAACATTCTGACCAAGTTTCATTAACATTGGGCAAAAAATGTGACCTCTAGAGTGTTAACAGTCAAATTGTTGACGACGGATGGACGACGGACATATGGCGATCACTAAATACTTGACAGGCATCATCACAGATGTTGGTTCATGTTTATTTCAAGTTTTATGAAATTCTACCAGCTAGTTACTAAGAAATGGCTGTGAAGGGAAATTGTTTGGCATTTTTCATTAAATCAAGGGCAATAACTCTATGGGAAATTGACCAATCAAAAAAAAAAAACTTGACAGGCATCATCGCAGTATGTTTGTTCATGTTTATTTAAAGTTTCATGAAATTCTACCTGCTACTTACTAAGAAATGGCTGCAGACGGAAGCACACACGGACGCACTGATGCGTAGACATGACAGAGGGACAACGCCATTTCAATACCACCCTCCCGATTTCTTCAGTGGGGGATAAAAAAAATCAGATGCACATATTTACATGCTGGATAATATTCTTACAAGGTTTCACAACTCTAAGGGAAATATTGTTTAAGATACATGCAGCAAAACTTTTAAGCACTTCATGTTATTTTTCAATATATCAAGGATGTTATCTCTGCTCTGGTTGAGTGAAATCCCAAACAGAACACCAGGTGCACAAGTTCACATGCTATATAACAATCCCCTAATGAGTTTTTAAATTTGACTCTTAGTCAAATACATTTTGAGATACATGCAACACAAACTTGTATGTAGCCTGGCTCCCTGGCTGCATGGTTATTTTTATATTAATACTGGAAACATTTTATAAGAACATTTTAAGCCTCTAAAATAGCACAGTTTTATCTGATGGCTGAACCATATATATATATCTTCTGGAGTTACTTCCCTCTTAATGAAGAAAACTGATATATGTAAATAAATACAAACATAGGGACGGGAGCCAGTCTAACCTGTATGCCACTTATGCATTTCTTGACATTCAAGGACCATAACTCTGGTCTGACCGATAGAAATACGGAACAAAATCCTAGGTGCACAACTTCAAATATACAGGAGTAACAGCACATGACAATTCTATAGGCAAAAAATAAAACTTTTGATATCCTCAAGTATTAAAAATAAAAATACCTCTATCATCAAATTTTTTCAAGGTGATCTAAAGAAAGATATATTTTCTTTTTGCTAGAGAATCCATATTTGATCTTATCTAATTTCAGAATGTGATCATACTGCAACAATTGCACTTTCATCCATATTTGGTATAGTCGTTCTGGCAGCAGGCATTGTATTATGTATAAAGTACAGAAATTCACTACTTAAAAGTCTTCCATGGTAAGTTTCTTGAACATCGTTTGTCAAATTTGATAGAAAATATAGCAAAAAACATCAATTTTATCAATATTCCAACATGTCAAACATAAACTTAAATTGGTAGCATACCTAAATGTTTTCTTCCACTGGTTGACCTTATACATGTCCTCAATGTTCCAAGCTCTTTTCATGAGCAATGTTAACAGATTGACCCAGATGCTGGCATGTTTCAAGTTTGGGTTTGACCTTGAAACATTGGAATTACTTCAGATTATCATGATTACAAAGTTCAATTTTCATAAAACATGTCTATACACAATTGCAAGAAGTACTCCTATATGTCTTCTATACTGAAAACTAGCACAATAAGTACCCCAATCCCTTGGCCCCAATACTAAAAGTGTTTCTTTATTGTATATTAAAATTAACGTTAGCAAGGAATAATATGGTTATATATAAAATGACTATTCATCTAGAAGCAACAGTACTGCACACATCAGAGAAAAAGAACAGTCAATGTTTCTTATTTCAGTGACACCTGGAAACCTGATAATAACCCCAAAACGGTAAGTTAATTTACATTAATTTGCTATAAATTTTAGAATTTAGCAATTATGTTTTAAGAGCCTGTAAAATAAGCTGGAACAGGAAAGTCTAATACGGGGAGTAGAAACTCCGTATAAATCAATACATTTATCTGTATTATGCTGTCGTCCATACCTGTAAATATCGACCAGTCGTTAGCGATCAATATTTTGTTTTCGCCACTATCGATTAGCGTGTAATTAGCATATTACCTCATGTTAATCATGGAGCTATAACACTTATTGTTCAAAGGGTTTACCAGTCACATGTTAAGTGGCGATAATTAGATGATCAGGGATTGATCTAAAGGGATTCTGAAGCAAAAACAGCATGCGACTGCATGTGGTGATATGCTTAATTATTATGAATTAACTCGAGCTCACTTCCCTGAAGAAATATTTTACCACGTAACTTCAAACCTTTATCAAAGGGCCGATTTTTGTTGGATTTGAATAAAAACAAGAGCTGTCGGAGGACAGCAACGTTCGACTTTTCAACAGCCTTGTCAATTGAATGAATACAAAAGTCAAAAAAGGGGCATAATTTTGTAAAAATGGGAAAAAGGGTTATGGAACCTTCACAGTGCTTATCAGCTCATAAAGTGAACAAGTGCGTGAAGTTTCAATCCTTTCCCGTAAGTGGATAATGAAATACCAGCTTACATACAAAAACTTAACCAAGAATTTCTAAGTCGAAAAGGGGGCATAATTTCATAAAAAAGCAAAATAGAGTTATGGAACCTGTGCAATGTAGGTCAGTTTATCATAGTGAATAAGTGTGTGAAGTTTCAATCCATTCCCACAAGTCGTTACTGAGATACCAGCTTACATACAAAACCTTAACCAAGAATTTCTAAGTCGAAAAGGGGACATAATTTTGTAAAAAAGCAAAATAGAGTTATGGAACCTGTGCAGTGTAGGTCAGTTTATCACAGTGAATAAGTGTGTGAAGTTTCAGTCCGTTCCTACAAGTGGTTACTGAGATACCAGCTTACATACAAAACCTTAACCAAGAATTTCTAAGTCGAAAAAGGGGCATAATTTTGTAAAAAAGCAAAATAGAGTTATGGAACCTGTGCAATGTAGGTCAGTTTATCACAGTGAATAAGTTTGTGAAGTTTCAATCCATTCCCACAAGTGGTTACTGAGATACCAGCTTACATACAAAATTTAACCAAATCGGGACGCCGACGCCGACGCAGACGCCGACGCCGACGCATGGGTGAGTCCAATAGCTCTACTATTCTATGAATAGTCGAGCTAAAAATGGAAAATAACAGAATGCTGACACTTTTCTTAATCTTGTAGAGCCATAATTATAATTATTGTTTATAATGTCAGATTTCTACATACAGAAACAAACATTCTTCTTGAACGTAGGGAATGTTTTAAACGAAATTGTTGTTTAAACTCCAAAAATTAGTTTAATAAATTTAATCTTAAAACTGATGTGTGAAAAATACAATGTATTCAAATTAAAATAACAATATTTTTTTTTTTTAAAAAAAAAAAGCCGACAACGAAGTTACATTTAGTATTCCGAACTTTTAGATAAAACTGCAAAAAATCATCTAGGTTTAACACGCATTTAAATGGTGAAGAACAGAGCAATATCATAAACAAATATTTTCAGGCAACAGTTTACAGTTTTGACTTGCTATTTTCATTAAAATATGTCCTAATTTTTTTGTTCTCTGAATCAACAAGGCAAATATCATGTAAACAAGAGCTGTCCATAAGACAGCCAAGCTCGACTATTCGAAATATTGTCACAGAAGCAGGAAATGATTACCCAAAATGTTAAATATCAAGAGTTTTAAGTTCAAAAGGGGACATAATTTGACCAAAATGCATATCAGAGTTATGGGACTTGATGCTATCAACTAGTTTTATAACCCTGAAGAAACATGTTAAGTTTCAATTCAATATCTGCATTAGTTCTGGGGATAGTAACCTGCATGTAAAATTTTCTAAGTCCAAAAGGGGGCATAATTTGCTCAAAATACATGTTAAGAGTTATGGAACTTGACCCAGTGAGGTTGGTAATTGACCTAGAAAAAGAATAAATAAGTTTCAAAGCTATATGCCTTTTGGTAATAGCTGTATGTACTTGCACGCCAAACTTTAACCAGGATTTTCTAAGTCCAAAAGCGGGCATAATTTGCCCAAAATACATGTCAGAGTTATGGGACTTGATTCTATCAACTAGTTTTATAACCCCGAAGACATAATCATGTGAAGTTTCAATTTAATATCTGTAGTAGTTTTGGAGATGGTAACTTGTATGTAAAACTTTTACATGCAAGTTACTAAGTCCAAAAGGGGGCATTATTTGCCCAAAATACATGTCAGAGTTATGGGACTTGACCCAGTGAGGTAGGTAATTGATCTAGAAAAAGAAAAAATAAGTTTCAAACCTATATGCCTTTTAGTTAGTATAATAGCTGTATGTACTTGCACGCAAAACTTTAACCAGAATTTTCTAAGTCCAAAAGGGGGCATAATTTGCCCAAAATACATGTCAAAGTTATGGGACTTGACCCAGTGAGGTAGGTAATTGATCTAGAAAAAGAAACAAGAGGTCCAAGATGGCCCTAGGTCGCTCACCTGAGAAAGACACCATAAAACAACGTATTAAACAGTGTAAACATGTTTGACCTAGTGATTTCATGGAAAAATATATTCTGACCAATTATCATTAAAATTGGAGCAAAAATATTGAGTATAAATAAGTATTTTCTTTGATTTGATCTAGTGACCTAGTTTTTGACCCCAGATGACCCATATTCGAACTTGACCTAGACTTCATCAAGGCTATCATTCTGACATAATTTCATGAAGATCAGTTGAAAAATACAGCCTCTATCACATACACAATGTTTTTCTTTGATTTGACCTATTGACCTGCTTTTTGACCTTAGATGACCCATATTCGAATTTGACCTAGATTTCATCAAGATAATCATTCTGGCTTAATTTCAGGAAGATCAGTTGGAAAATATAGCCTCTATCGCATATACAAGCTTTTTCTTTGATTTGACCTATTGACCTACTCTTTGACCCCAGAAGCCCCATATTCGAAATTGACCTAGATTTTATCAAGGCAATCATTCGGACCAAATAATTTGAAATTTCATGAAGACCAATTGAAAAATACAGCCTCTATCACATACACAAGGTTTTTCTTTGATTTGACATAGTGACCTAGTTTTTGACCCCAGCCTACCCATATTGGAAGGTGACCTAGATTTCATCAAGGCAACCACTCAGACAAAATTTCATGAAGATCAGTTGAAATTTTTTTGACTTTATCGCATACACAAGGTTTTTCTTTGATTTTACCTAGTGACCTAGTTTTAAATCCGAGATGATCCATTTTCGAACTCAGCCTAGATTTCATCAAGGCAATCATTCTGACCAATATTCATGAAGATCAATTGAAAAATACAGCCTCTATCGCTTACACAAGGTTTTCTTTGATTTGACCAAGTGACCTAGTTTTTGACCCGAGATGACCCATTTTCGAAATTGGCCTAGATTTCATCAAGGCAATCATTCTGACCAATATTCATGAAGATCAATTGAAAAATACAGCCTCTATCGCATACACAAGGTTTTTAATTGATTTGACCTAGTGACCTAATTTTTGACCCCAGATGACCCATTTTCGAACTCGGCCTAGATTTCATCAAGGCAATCATTCTGACCAAAATTCATGAAGATCAATTGAAAAATACAGCCTCTATCGCATACACAAGGTTTTTCTTTGATTTGACCTAGTGACCTAGTTTTTGACTCCAGATGACCCATTTTCGAACTCGGCCTAGATTTCATCAAGTTTATCATTCTGACCAACATTCATGAAGATCAGTTGAAAAATACAGCCTCTATCGCATACACAAGGTTTTTCTTTGATTTGACCTAGTGACCTAGTTTTTGACCCGAGATGACCCATTTTCGAACTTGACTTAGATTTCATCAAGGCAATTATTCTGACCAAAATTCATGAAGATCAATTGAAAAATACAGCCTCTATCGCATACACAAGGTTTTTCTTTGATTTGACCTAGTGACCTACTTTTTGACCCCAGATGACCCATTTTCGAACTCGGCCTAGCTTCATCAAGGTATTCATTCTGACCAATATTCATGAAGATCAGTTGGAAAATACAGCCTCTATCGCATACACAAAGTTTTTCTTTGATTTGACCTAGTGACCTGCTTTTTGATCTTAGATGACCCATATTCGAATTTGACCTAGATTTCATCAAGGCTATCATTCTGACCAAATTTCATGAAGATCAGTTTAAAAATACAGCCTCTATCGCATACACAATGTTTTTCTTTGATTTGACCTAGTAACCTGCTTTTTGATCTTAGATGACCCATATTCGAATTTGGCCTAGATTTCATCAAGATAATCATTCTGGCTTAATTTCAGGAAGATCAGTTGGAAAATATAGCCTCTATCGCATATACAAGCTTTTCCTTTGATTTGACCTAGTGACCTACTCTTTGACCCCAGAAGGCCCATATTCGAAACTGACCTAGATTTTATCAAGGCAATCATTCTGACCAAATAATTTGAAATTTCATGAAGACCAATTGAAAAATACAGCCTCTATCACATACAGAAGGTTTTTTATTTGATTTGATCTAGTGAACTAGTTTTTGACCCCAGCCTACCCATATTGGAAGGTGACCTAGATTTCATCAAGGCAACCACTCAGACAAAATTTCATGAAGATCAGTTGAAAATTTTTTGACTTTATCGCATACACAAGGTTTTTCTTTGATTTGACCTAGTGACCTAGTTTTTGACCCGAGATGACCCATTTTCGAACTCAGCCTAGATTTCATCAAGGCAATCATTCTGACCAAAATTCATGAAGATCAATTGAAAAATACAGTCTCTATCGCATACTCAAGGTTTTTCTTTGATTTGACCTAGTGACCTAGTTTTTAACCCGAGATGATCCATTTTCGATCTCGGCCTAGATTTCATCAAGTCAATCATTCTGACCAATATTCATGAAGATCAATTGAAAAATACAGCCTCTATCGCATACACAAGGTTTTTCTTTGATTTGACCTAGTGACCTAGTTTTTGACCCGAGATGACCCGTTTTCAAACTTGACCTAGATTTCATCAAGGCAATCATTCTGACCAGAATTCATGAAGATCAATTGAAAAATACAGCCTCTATCGCATACACAATGTTTTTCTTTGATTTGACCTAGTGACCTAGTTTTTGACCCGAGATGACCCATTTTCGAACTCGGCCTAGATTTCATCAAGGCAATCATTCTGACCAATATTCATGAAGTTAAATTGAAAAATACAGCCTCTATCGCATACACAAGGTTTTTCTTTGACCTAGTGACCTAGTTTTTGACCCGAGATGACCCATTTTCGAACTTGTCCTAGATTTCATCAAGGCAATCATTCTGACCAATATTCATGAAGATCAATTGAAAAATACAGCCTCTATCGCATACACAAGGTTTTTCTTTGATTTGACCTAGTGACCTAGTTTTTGACCCCAGATGACCCATTTTCGAACTCGGCCTAGATTTCATCAAGTTTATCATTCTGACTAATATTCATGAAGATCAATTGAAAAATACAGCCTCTATCGCATACACAAGCTAAATGTTGACTGACAGACGACAGACAGATAGACGCCGGACATCGAGTGATCAGAAAAACTCACCTGAGCATTGCTCAGGTGAGCTAAAAATAAGTTTCAAATCTATATGCCTTTTAGTAACAGCTGTATGTACTTGCACGCAAAACTTTAACCAGAATTTTCTTAGTCCCAAAGGGGGCATAATTTGGCCAAAATGAAGGTCAGAGTTATGGGACTTGATGCTATCAACTAGTTTTATAACCCCGAAGACACATGTGAAGTTTCAATTCAATATCTGCATTAGTTTTGGAGATAGTAACTTGCATGTAAAACTTTAACCAGAATTTTCTAAGTCCAAAAGGGGGCATAATTTGCTCAAAATACATGTTAGAGTTATGGAACTTGACCCAGTGAGGTTGGTAATTGACCTAGAAAAAGAATAAATAAGTTCCAAAGCTATATGCCTTTAAATGATAGCTGTATGTACTTGCATGCAAAAACTTAACCAAGGTGTGTCGCCGTCGCCGACGCCGACGCCAGGGTGAGTAGAATAGCTAGACTATTTTTCAAATAGTCAAGCTAAAAACGACGGTCTGGTACGGCCTACAGGGCGATAACCTGAACACGGAACACAGCAAGAGTGATTTCCCTTGGCGCGGGCAGCACGAAAAGACGTTGCTGGTGTTGCTAGACAATATTATTTGGCTATTGTCCCAATTAGCATAAAGTACAAACTGATTCCACCTGGCAAAATTCCCAAAGTTACAATATTGGTGGCAGCGGTTCATTTAGAGCCCATATTTCGCCGACCAATAAATCGCTACCGAACTTCTATTTTTAGGCTTGGCCAACTTGCCAGTCTGAAAACGGTTGTGACTTGTACTGGAAAAGGGACCGGGTGAGGCGTAATTGAATTTAGTCGATTACGTTCTTGGTCTAAAGCACTTATTTAAGTGTTATAGGTTGAATAATTGAAAAATTATTCGACATTTCCAGACAGTTTGTTGGGACTTATACCATCGGAAATCCCTATAGTTGGCATTAGTGCACAAGTGGTTTCAATTAATTTTGCTACCCTTGAGCAATTGAGAATGATACCTGGAATTAATACAAAAATTGCCAGTGCAATTTTGTCGGTGCGTGAGGCGACAGGGAACATAACCCCGGAAGTCTTGTCCGTCTTGTGTCGTAAGAAATTTACAGTGTCTGAGCTGGGTCGAATTGATTTTACCCAGAATAAACTATGGCCACTTCAGGACAGTGATGAGGAGCCTGAGGCTAGAAAAGAGCCCAGTGCTTGGTCACATGTTAAGACCGGAAATACTCTAGCTAGGCCTGGGGACTTGATCACCCCTAGACCGAGAATGCATGCTGTATCTTCTGGTATGCACAGGCCATTATTGAAAACTCAAGCTGAATTCCTTTTGCTGATGATGGTAATGCCAATGCAAGTAGGCCATCATCAGATGGGGGAGTGGGAGCCAACTATAGTCAGCTGGCAAAGAAATTAAGTTCTTTGCAAAAGCATTTGACATTTGATGGTAAGGGCAGCTGGAAAGCTTTTGATTTATAAAGTTTTTCAGATATGCTGAGGCATGTGGATGGTCGGATGCTGAGAAATTTGAGGGCTTGTGCTGGTGTCTTTCCGGCAAAGCTCTGGACTATTATGTATTGATACATGATAGTGGTGAGGTGAACTCCTACCAGAGTTTACATGGTAAGCTTGAGGCGCGGTTTGGTGAGCACGAGTTGCCAGCTGCTGCTCAAGTGCAATTTCAACAGGCTTGCCAGGAAGAGGGTGAGTCGTTAGATGATTTTGCAGACCGGCTTTTGACACTTGCGGCAAGAGCGTTCAGAGGCCTGCCAGATTCGTTTGTGACTAATCAAGTCATAAGTCGTTTCTGTCAGGGCCTGTTAGATAAGGATGCAGGCAATCATGTGTTTATGCTTGATCCTATGAGTATCCAACAGGCCAAGCAGGTAGTCCGTAAATACCAACAGGCACACATGGCTATATTTGGTATGTCAAAGCACCAACCTAAGTTGTTCGAAGAGGAGGAATGGTGCGATGAAGAGGAACATGTTTTTGCAGTGGGAGAAATGGCCGGTAGCACATAAGGGGCACCGGATAATACGACTGTCATTAGAGCTTAAATTTGATGAAGTCATGACAGTCAGATCCAGCAGAGGTGGATCTGGTGAACTACCATAGAGGCTTTGTAAAAGCAGAATCTGTTTTATGCTTTGACAGGCAAACTTTGGTTTGTGTGGCGGGGAGAATTGGTCAGAGCTTTTGAAGTTTTGATAAGAGGCTCTGATGCAACCGCCTTGGTTAGCCTTGCCGACGGGCATAAATAAGTTGATACTTGACACCAATGCATTGAATAATTTGAACAGTGCATTGGTACCATAGGTCCAGGTCGGCAAGGAGAAGGTCATTGCATATAGTAATTATGGTAGTTATGTTCTTATTTGATAGACTTTATTGCACGGAATGACCACTCAAGTTTAAGGTGATTCATGGGGTTCCAAGAGCCTCAAGGTTAACTGGTGAGACGGTGGCCGGAGGAGCTGTCTCGGTTGAATATTGTGCTGCAGCACGGGGTAGGTAGTGAGCATGATAAAGCTAAGGCAATGTCTTGAATGCCGGTTGGAGGCATTGTAAAGAGTATCATGCTGGGACACGACTGGAGCAGTTACCTTGTGGCAGGTGTAATTACTGTTAAGAAGACAACGAAAGTTGGGGTCCTTTAACTTTGTAGACGACGCAGTGCCGTTGGCCATAGGGGACACCGAATCTTACATCATAGAGAATTTGAGGGACCTAGGACCAACAAGGGCATGGGTACGACTGTCTACAGGTATCTTGATGTAGAGTACGCAGTGCCGTTGGTAAAGGGGTTACCTGGAGTTTACATCACAGAGCATCCGGGGAACCTGAGACCAACAAGGGCATGGGTACGACTGTCTACGGGTATCACGATGGAACCACAGATGATACTGAGGGTAAGAGTGGCAAGCCAGTCCTTGCAATAGTAGTCTCAGATGCGGGATGACCCTTCTGAAAAAAGTAGCCTACCAGATGCTGGTATGGATTTAGACTACTGTGAGGTAGTAAGCTTCTTTGTGGTAGATGTGTTTAAAGATGCTGTTATAAACATGAATTTGGTGACCACAAGGAGGGTTGAGACTGAGGCTGTTTAGGGCCTCGGTAATCGGTAATACAGTCACGTCTGGACAGTCCGGTTCAGTGCCTACTGTAGGACGACAAAGTTCACAGTCTAAGGTCCTATCCCCCGGAAGGGACAAACTAAAAAGACTTGCCGTGCTTAAGGGTGCAACAGGTACCTCTGACTCTACACAACGTCTGGGGTCTAGCCTTCAGAGTTTGATCTCGGTACCGGATCAAGGAACTCTGAGGGATAAAACTGGACTGTGTAGTTGGTGGTTCTCAGTAATGGAGCTTAGTGATAAGCGGAAACAGGATTAGAGATTGCTGTTTGTTTTGGATTGGTAACGAGGTAGGACAGATCCGGCATGGTCCCATCTGTTTCGTGCCAGTCAAGCGGCTGAGTCAAATCAGTGAAACAAGGAACAATTTCTTCTGTTAGATTGTGTTTTATGCCAGTGTGACTTAGATAAAGATGGCATACATCTTGGTATGCTGAAAAGTCTGAAGGAGGAAGCTATTGAACTCCGTCATAGCCTTCCTTCTTTCAGACATCGGACTAAGAAACTGATTAGTCCGGTGAAGCTTCGTCCAAGGGACCCTTGACTAGGAACGTATGGCCTCACAGTTTTACTAGGATAGGGCAGGCACCGCAAGGCCCTGTCACAGAGGAGACTTGAGCTCTGCTTGGACTAGCAGTAAGGTTACCTAGGTCCCCCTCTGTTAGGCAAAGCTCAGGTAGATGCAACTGTGTGAAGTAAGGGTCAGCCGCCTGTTTGACTAAAGGTTGTTTTATGGTAAGTGTTCGGCTGCTGACCATTCTTGGAGTAGTAACAGTTCTTATGATAGCATTGACTATCTACAGAAGAACTGAGTCTGTTTAAGCCATAGGGGCTGATCCCGGTGCACTATGGATGCGGAGATCCATGGCCGCCGGTAGCGGTGGTATTGTGGCTTAAGTGACACAATACTAGTACTGGTTAAACCCAGGAAATCTGGTATTTATGAGCAATAGACCATGGTATACTTCCATGGTCTAAGACACCATGGTGTAGGGACTACCTCCTTTCAATAGGGCGGGGAGGAGTGTAGTGCCTGCGTACGGTCTGGTACGGCCTACGGGGCGATAGCCTGAACACGGAACACAGCAAGAGTGATTTCCCTTGGCGCGGGCAGCACGAAAAGACGTTGCTGGTGTTGCTAGACAATATTATTTGGCTATTGTCCCAATTAGCATAAAGTACAGACTGATTCCACCTGGTAAGTTTCCCACAGTTACAATATATTGGACGACAGCATAAGATAAGATAAATGCCGGTTTCCAGTCCCCGAATCAGTTGTTCCAGGCTGGAACCAGTTTTTATGTATTTCAATGTCTTATGATTATTTTAATATAGCACAACCTCACTGTCAGATTCATCTTATCCATAACAGGGTTTTTCATGAATTGCAGGTTCATTCTTTAAGATCCGGATATAAATTATATATCATAAAGTCTTTGCATTCTTCGATTTTTCAAAAAAGTGGTTTTTACAAGAGCACTGGTTACGATTAAAAATGTAAAGGCTGAACACCACTAAATCCAGCAGTTCTTTATTTCATATAAAATCCACTCACTTCATAACGGTTTTTTGACATTTTCTAGCATATCAGATTTTCAGAGACTTATATTCCCATAAAGAACTAGAACGCTACTTTAGAAAAACAAAAAGAAAAGGGGGTGTTAACTTTTATATAAGAAAACTACAGTTTGTTAAATACAACCCGCTGAATTTACTACTTTTCGCTTCTTTCAATTTCTCTTTTCGTGACATTAAATTCTTACGCCGCCATTTTTATCTAGCATGCGATAGGAACATGCCGATTTCAACAGAATGTAAAGTGATACATACTGAAACGCGGTAGGGTAAAAGTAAGCACGTTGCTGCCGAGAAAATGCACTAGGAAAGGAAAAAAGATTAGTACTATTTATTTTGGACTATTTGTGACTAGACCTGCAGAGGCTTACATTCTATTTGGTAGTGATCAGCCTAAACACCGGACTCTGTCTATAAAATCGTCGATCTTAGTCATAATACTGATTGACAGTGAATGCTAATGACTCCATGTGTTGCAGAAAGGTATTTAGTTTGTAAATGTAATTTCCTATCAATTGATATCCTCTCGAAACTGGTAAAGTAACTGCTTATATTGGACAAAGCCAACAGTCTTTGCCATTCGCCAGCTGCTAAAAGGGCAAATATATATGATTCAGTGTAAATTATATTTCACTGGTACTACCAGTTAGTAAGTTTATACTCTAAAAGAACAAGTCAGAGAAATTTGGGCAGTTTTGACCGATTAAAACGTTTCCAGCATTAGATTGTATTTTTTCTTTACATGAAAATTGCCGTTAGGTAACAAAGTGAATACGCCGATAATCCGGAGTAGGCCGATTATGTGTTATTGTCACAAAACTGTTCCAGTCCACGTAATGTCATCCGTGCACTTCAACTGCCTAGCAATGGCTACTGCTGTTATAGGGAAGTGATAGAGTGTCTGCCTTAGGTGTGAGAGGTCCTGGGTTCGAGTCCCAGTTATAGCTTAACAATTTTCATTCTGCTACAGCATCTTTTTGCTGTTAAAGGACTGTTCCAGTTGTTATATACTTTTAGCACACTGTGAGTATCATAGATCATTATTTAGAAATCCAGATCACAGTTGAATGTTAAAACAAATACACCAAAGTAGAAAATATTCGCTATATTATGTCCCTTTGATGTTTCTGCCCTCCAGGTTCAAGAGTTACATTTCCTTGATCACAAAATTTTTCTTTTACATGAAAATATTAAATGCTCATAACTCTACGCTTCTGGTTAAAATATTGTCAATATATCTATGTTTGAGAAAAATATGGGCATTTGTCTTCATTTCAAACTTTTTAACTTCATACCTATGATTTGAAAAACTTAGGTACTATCTCTATATATCATTCTAAAGACATATGAAGGATTTGTAACATATGGGACAAATGGCCCTCGACAAGGACTTGCTGGCTTCTATTTGACAGAAAGCTCTCAATCCAGTGAAGGAGGCTTCCTCTGATGCCATAATGATCTAGCTTCTGTGCTAGGCGGCAGTGAGGAACTTTATCAAAAGCTTTGCTGAAGTCCAGCAAGATGGCGTCAATCTGGTCTCTATCTTCCATGGCCTTTGCAAAATCTTGTACTACTAGTACAAGTTGGGTCTCGCATGAGCGCTTCTTGCGAAAGCCGTGTTGTGAGTCTGAGAGAATGTTGTGAGACTCCAAATGTTTCATTACCTGACTATGTATGACATGTTCTAACAGTTTGCTGCAAACAGAGGTCAGCATGAACCCCTGTTTGAGTGATGCAGATAATACTAAGCTTAACACTGGAGCTATCTCTGCAGCAAACTCCTTCAGTAGGCGAGTGGAGATATTTGTCTAGTCACTGTGCCTTGTGAGGGTCCAAGTCAAGTAGGAGCTTTTTAATGCCATCTACACCAATTGAGAAATTGTCCATAGTAGGAAACGGGTTTCCGTCCATAGAGGGAGTGCAAGATGTGTCCTCGTGAGTAAACACGCTACTGAACTGTTCGTTTAGGAGTCTGGCTTTGGTTTTTGGGCCACTGTGCCCAATGCCATCTTTCTTCAGGAGTGGGACCCTGCTACTCTCAAGGTGTAGAGTTTCTTTGCGTTCTTGTCAGAGGAAACGATGTCGTTCACGTATGTGTTGTAGGCCCTCTTGCACTCTCTCTGAGTTTCTTTCTGCAGTTGGGTGTAGGCATCTTTGTGGGCTGGTGTTTCATTTGCCCTCATCCTCTTGTATGCTCGTTTCTTCCTGCGTGATAACCTCTTTACTTTGCGGTTGATCCATGGCTGGTTGAAACGGCTGGAGGTTTGTATGCTTGGAACATTTTCTTCCATAATGGAGGAGCAACTGGTTTTGAATTTATTCCAAAGCAAATTTATGTCAGTGTTTTGATCAAAGTTATCAGTGAAATCTGAGAACAATTTTTGTAGGTCAGATCTCATGTTGTCCAGTTTAGCGTTTTTCCAGAGTAGGATTTTCCGCTTTGGGAGCTTCTTCCTGGTAGCTAGTGCGCTTGCCTCGACAAAGACTATGTCGTGATCACTGACTCCCGGCATAGGCTTACATTTTTCAACCAAGAATTTTAGATGACATCACAATGTTAAAAATGGCCATCAGTTGAAGACTGGAGATTGATCTGAATGGTAAAAGATAGAATATGATAAAGATAAAAATAAAGATAAAGAAGATATATTTAGCATGAATACTACAGGTGTTATTCAATGAATGGTTATAGTTAAATATTTTTGTTGTATAAATAATTATTAACATATTTTTACACCAGGTTGAGTGTAAAAATAAACAAGAGACATGTTTGACATGGCTAATCCCCCCGCCAGGCATATTATAATTGAAGGCTAAAGTTCCTGGCAAGTTAGTGTCTGAAAGTATTAATTTTGGGGAAAGCTTTGAAGAACCGTTTAGTTGTGGTCCGCATCAGGGATTTTAAAGATGTGGAAGAAAGAATAAGTCAGTGGTGAGGTGGTTTACTGCTAAATTTTATTAATTTTCATGAACAGTATAGCTATGATGTTTTTCTATATGGCTACTGTAACAAGAGGACCATGATGGTCCTGAATCGCTCACTTCTTCCCACAGGACCCAGTTCTGAGTATGACGTCGTTTTTTCTATTATTTGACATAGTGACCTAGTTTTTGAGCTCATGTGACCCAGTTTTGAACTTGACCTAGATATTATCAAGATAAAAATTCTGAACAATTTTCATGAAGATCCATTGAAAAATATGGTCTCTAGAGAGGTCACAAGGTTTTTATATTATTTGACCTATTGACCTAGTTTTCAAAGGTACGTGACCCTGTTTTGAACTTTATCTAGATATCATCAAGGTAAACATTCTCACTAATTTTCATGAAGATCTCATGAAAAATATGGCCTCTAGAGAGGTCACAAGGTTTTTCTATTTTTATACCTACTGGCCTAGTTTTTGAACGCACGTGACCAAGTTTCGAAATTGACCTAGATATCATCAAGGTGAACATTCAGATCAATTTTCATGAAGATCCATTGAAAAATATGGCCTCTAGAGAGGTCAAAAGATTTTTCTAATTTTAGTCCTACTGACCTAGTTTTTGACCGCAATTGACCCAGTTTCAAACTTGACCTAGATATCATCAAGATGAACATTCAGACTTACTTTCATACAGATCCCATGAAAAATATGGCCTTTAGAGAGGTCACAAGGTTTTTCTATTATTTGACCTACTGACCTAGTTTTTTTATGGCACGTGACCCAGTTTCAAACTTGACCTAGATATCATCAAGGTGAACATTCTGACCAATTTTCATGAAGATCCATTCAAGGGTATGGCCTCTAGAGAGGTCACAAGGTTTTTCTATTTCAAGACCTACTGACCTAGTTTTTGATCGCAGTTGACCCAGTTTCAAACTTGACCTATATATCATCAAGATAAACATTCAGACCAACTTTCATACAGATCCCATGTAAAATATGGCCTCTAGAGAGGTCACAACGTTTTTTCATCATTTGACCTACTGACCTATTTTTTGATGGCACGTGACCCACTTTCGAACTTGACCTAGATCTCATCAAGATGAACATTCCGACCAATTTTTATGGAGATCCATTCACAAGTATGGCCTCTAGAGAGGTCACAAGGTTTTTCTATTTTTAGACCTACTGACCTAGTTTTTTACTGCACATGACCCTGTTTCGAACCTGACCTAGATATCATCAAGATGAACATTCAGACCAACTTTCATACAGATCCCATGAAAAATATGGCCTTTAGAGAGGTCACAAGGTTTTTCTATTATTTGACCTACTGACTTAGTTTTTTAAGGCACGTAATCCACTTTCGAACTTGATCTAGATATCATCAAGATGAACATTCAGACCAACCTTCATACAGATCCCATGAAAAATATGGCCTCTAGAGAGGTCACAAGGTTTTTCTATTATTTGATCTACTGACCTAGTTTTTGAGGGCACGTGACCCACTTTCTAACATGATCTAGATATCATCAAGATGAACATTCTGACCAATTTTCATGAAGATCTCATGAAATATATGGCCTCTAGAGAGGTCACAAGGTTTTTTTTATTGTTAGACCTACTGACCTAGTTTTTGATGGCACGTGACCCAATTTCGAACATGACCTAGATATCATCAAGGTAAACATTCTGACCAATTTTCAGGAAGATCTTATGAAATATATGGCCTCTGGAGAGGTCACAAGGTTTTTCTATTTTTAGACCTACTGACCTAGTTTTTTAAGGCACGTGACCCAGTTACAAACTTGACCTAGATATCATCAAGGTGAATATTCTGACCAATTTTCATGAAGATCTCATGAAATATATGGCCTCTAGAGAGGTCACAAGGTTTTTCTATTTTTAGACCTACTGACCTAGTTTTGACCGCACGTGACCAAGTTTCGAAATTGACCTAGATGTCATCAAGATGAACATTCTGACCAATTTTCATGAAGATCTTGTGAAAAATATGGCCTCTAGAGAGGTCACAAGGTTTTCCTATTTTTAAACCTACTGACCTAGTTTTTGACCGCACGTGACCCAGTTTCAAACTTGACCTAGATATCATCAAGGTGAACATTCTGACTCATTTTCATAAAGATCCCATGAAAAATGAGACCTCTAGAAATGTCACAAGGAAAAGTTTACGCACGCACGGACGGACGCACGGACGACGGACGCTGCGCGATCACAAAAACTCACCCTGTCACTTTGTGACAGGTGAGCTAAAAAGAAGGAATGGAAAGCTTACAGGGAACAAGAGTGCCAGAATGTCACAATATACGCGCGTCACAGCAAATTCCTTTACTCTAGCACCTGTATTTGCAAATGGAATTTTAATTTTGTGGTTGTTTAGTAATCATTGTAAGTCTTTTGTTTTTCTAAGTCCACAAAAAAACTCCTTACCAGGTAGAGATACCTTAAAATACACCTAAAATTGGAAAGTAACATCTATGTTGTACCATAGAAAAGCGGTCTTGTTTTTTCCGACAGTCAATTATAAAAATGTTACAATATAAGTTATTTATAGTAACAACTAAGGGAAGTTAATCTTTAAAAAAACAAGAGCTGTCGGATGACAGCGCGCTCGACTATTCGAAGAATTGATTGAAGAATGGGGTCAAAATATTACCACAGATATTCAGACAAAAGACAAGAGGAACATGATGGTCCTGAATCGCTCACCTGTTCCCACATGACCCAGTTTTGAACTGAGTATGACGTTGTTTTTTCTATTATTTGACATAGTGACCTAGTTTTTGAGCTCATGTGACCCAGTTTTGAACCTGACCTAGATATCATCAAGATAAAAATTCTGACCAATTTTCATGAAGATCCATTGAAAAATATGACCTCTAGAGAGGTCACAAGGTTTTTTATTATTTGACCTACTGACCTAGTTTTTGACCACACGTGACCCAGTTTCGAATCTGACCTAGATATCATCAAGGTGAACATTCTGACCAATTTTCATGAAGATCCATTCAAAAGTATGGCCTCTAGAGAGGTCAAAAGGTTTTTCTATTTTAAGACCTACTGACCTAGTTTTTGACCGCAGTTGACCCAGTTTCAAAATTGACCTAGATATCATCAAGATGAACATTCAGGCCAACTTTCATACAGATCCCATGAAAAATATGACCACTAGAGAGGTCACAATTTTTTTTTATTATTTGACCTACTGGTTTTTATTGTTTATTATTTGACCTACCAATTTTCATGAAGATCCATTCAAAAGTATGGCCTCTAGAGAGGTCATAAGGTTTTTCTATTTTACACCTACTGACCTAGTTTTTGACCGCTAGTGACCCAGTTTCGAACTTGACCTAGATATCATCAAGATGAACATTCTGACCAATTTTCATGAAGATCCATTTGAAAGTATGGCCTCTAGAGAGGTCACAAGGTTTTTCTATTTTGAGACCTACTGACCTAGTTTTTGACCACAGTTGACCCAGTTTCGAACTTTACCTAGATATCATCAAGTTGAACATTCAGACCAACTTTCATACAGATCCCATGAAAAATACAGCCTCTAGAGAGGTCATAAGGTTTTTTTATTATTTGATCTACTGACCTAGTTATTGACTGCACGTGTCCCATTTTCGAACTTTACCTAGATATCATCAAGGTAGACATTCTGACCAATTTTCATGATGATCCATGCAAAAGTATGGCCTCTAGAGAGGTCACAAGGTTTTTCTTTTTTTAGACCTACTGACCTAGTTTTTGACTGCACGTGACCCAGTTTCAAACTTGACCTAGATATCATCAAGACGAACATTCAGACCAACTTTCATACAGATCCCATGAAAAATATGGCCTCTAGAGAGGTCACAAGGTTTTTCTATTATTTGACCTACTGACCTAGTTATTGACGGCACGTGACCCAGTTTCAAACTTTACCTAGATATCATCATGGTGAACATTCTGACCAATTTTCATGAAGATCTTTTGAAAAAAAATGGCCTCTAGAGAGGTCTCAATGTTTTTCTATTTTTAGACCTACTGACCTAGTTTTTGACCGCACGTGACCCAGTTTCGATCTTAATCTAGATATCATCAAGGTAAATATTCTGACCAATTTTCATGAAGATCTTATGAAAAATATGGCCTCTAGAGAGGTCACAATGTTTTTCTATTTTTAGACCTACTGATCTAGTTTTTGACCGCACGTGACCCAGTTTCGAATTTGACCTAGATATCATCAAGATGAACATTCTGACCAATTTTCTTAAAGGCCCCATGAGAAATGTGACCTCTAGAGTGGTCACAAGCAAAAGTTTACGGACGGACGGGCGGACGGACGACGGACGCTGCGCGATCACAAAAGCTCACCTTGTCACTTTTGACAGGTGAGCTAAAAAAAACAAGATTAGACAAACAATGTTCCTGTATTTGTGGATTGCAATAAGTCTTGCACTAAATGGCAATGTGTGAACCAATTTCAAAGTCCAAAAAAGGCCATAATTCAGCCAAAATAGTTGTCATAGTTATGTCCTCTTGCCTACAGATTGAAATCATGATGATAAACAAGTGTTCAAAGTTTAAAAGCAATATGTCAAATAGTTTTGACAAAACGTGGACTTGTATGAAAACAGAACAAATTTTCAAGTTTAACAAGAGTGCAAGAATGTCACAATATACGCCCGTCACAGCAAATTTCTTTACTCTAGCACCTGTATTTGCAAATGGAATTTTTATTTTGTGGTTGTTTAGTAATAACTGTAAGTGTTTTGTTTTTCTAAGTCCACAAAAAAACTCCTTACCAGGTAGAGATACCTTAAAATACACCTAAAATTTGAAAGTAACATCTATGTTGTACCACAGAAAAGTGGTCTTGGTTTTTCCCTACGGTCAATTATAAAAAAGTTACAATAGAAGTTATTTATAGTAACAACTAAGGGAAGTTAATCTTTAAAAAAAAAAGAAAAAAAAAAAAAAAAAAAAAACAAATTGTAAGTCCTCAGAAAAATCTTTACCAGGTAGAGACTGGTCAAAATACACCTCAAAATTGGATGTAGCATGCATGTTGTACTACAGAAAAGTGGTCTCGATTTTTCCCTACGGCTAGTAATGAAAAAGTTACAATATAAGCTATTTATAGTAACAACAAAGGGAAGTAATTCTAAAGAAGGGAACTGCGCATGACACTTCGTCTCATGATGGTGTATAATCGTTTCAAGTTACATCAAAATCCCTCCATGCATGAAGAAGAAATGCTTCGGACAAAGTCATTCTTGTATCTGACCTTTGGCCTCTAAGTGTGACCTTGACCTTAGACCTAGGGACCTGGTTCTTGCGCATGACACTACGTCTCGTGGTGGTGAATATTTGTGCCAAGTTATATCAAAATCCTTCTATGCATGAAGAAGAAATGCTCCGGACAAGGTTTTCATTCTTGTATCCTTTGACCTCTAAGTGTGACCTTGACCTTAGACCTAGAGACCTGGTTCTTGTGCATGACACTCCGCCTCATGGTGGTGAACATTTGTGCCAAGTTATATCAAAATCCCTCTAAGCATGAAGAAGAAATGTTCCGGACAAAGTTTTCATTCTTGTATCCTTTGACCTCTAAGTGTGACCTTGACCTTAGACCTAGGGACCTGATTCTTGCGCATGACACTCCTTCTCATGATGATGAACAATTGTGCCAACTTTCATCAAAATCCCTCTATGCATGAAGAAGATATGCTCCGGACAAAGTCATTCTTGAATTTGACCTTTGACCTCTAAGTGTGACCTTGACCTTAGACCTAGGGACCTGGTTCTTGCGCATGACACTCCGTCTCATGATGGTGAACAACTGTGCCAAGTTTCATCAAAATCCCTTCATGCATGTAGAAGATATGCTCCGGACAAAGTCTGTGGACGCGCCCGCCCGCCAGGGGCGTTCCCATAATACGTCCCGTTTTTCAAACGGGCGTATAAAAAGGGCCATAATTCAGCCAAAATAGATGACAGGGTTACGTACTCTTTCCTACAGATAGAGACTATTATACTGAACAAGTGATAAAAGTTTCAAAGGCATAATTATTGTCAAACACTTTACACAAAATATTAACTGGTACGAAAAACTTAACCCAGATTTCTTAGTCAAAAGGGGCCATAATTCAGCCAAAATCCTTGATGTAGTTATGTACTCTTGTCTATAACTGGACATGGTGATGGTTAACAGGTGTTGAAAGTTTCAAAGCTTTATCTCAAAAGACTTTGTCAAACTATGAACTGGTACGAAAAACTTAACCAAGATTTCTAAGTCAAAAAGAGCCATAATTCAGCCAAAATCCTTGATGGAGTTATGTGCTCTTACCTATAACTGGTCATGGTGATGGTAAACAAGTGTTGAAAGTTTCAAAGCTTTATCTCAAAAGACTTTGTCAAAATATGAACTGGTACAAAAAACTTAACCAAGATTTCTAAGTCAAAAAGGGCCATAATTCAGCCAAAATCCTTGATGGAGTTATATGCTCTTACCTATAACTGGTCATGGTGATGGTAAACAAGTGTTGAAAGTTTCAAAGCTTTATCCCAAAAGACTTTGTCAAAATGTGGACTGGTACGAAAAACTTAACCAAGGTGTGACGCCGACGCCGACACCGACTCCGAGGCCGTGGTGATTAGGATAGCTCTACTTATTCTTCGAATCGTCGAGCTAAAAAATTGCAAGTCCACATAAAAATCTTTACCAGGTAGAGATTGGTCAAAATACACCTCAAAATTGGATGTAGCATGCATGTTGTACTACAGAAAAGTGGTCTCGATTTTTCCCTACGACTAGTAATGAAAAAGTTACAATAAAAGCTATTTAAAATAACAACAAAGGGAAGTAATTCTAAAGAAGGGAACTGCGCATGACACTTCGTCTCATGATGGTGTATAATTGTGCCAAGTTACATCAAAATCCCTCCATGCATGAAGAAGAAATGCTTCGGACAAAGTCATTCTTGTATCTGACCTTTGGCCTCTAAGTGTGACCTTGACCTTAGACCTAGGGACCTGGATCTTGCGCATGATACTTCGTCTCGTGGTGGTGAACGTTTGTGCCAAGTTATATCAAAATCCCTCTATGCATGAAGAAGAAATGCTCCGGACAAGGTTTTCATTCTTGTATCCTTTGACCTCTTAAGTGTGGCCTTGACCTTAGACCTAGGGACCTGGTTCTTGTGCATGACACTCCGCCTCGTGGTGGTGAACATTTGTGCCTAGATATATCACAAGAGCGCCACCAAGCGGGGCAATATACACCCGAAGGGTTACACCAGAGGATGGGAGCAAAATTTAAAGAACTTGACTGTTGAAGCCCAAAGGACAGGAACAACAAAAAGAAGAAATTCCAAAAAAAATTCCAAGTCCACAAAAAAATTCTTACCAGGTAAAGTTATGTCAAAACAAGAGTGCCAGAATGTCACAATATACGCCCGTCACAGCAAATTTCTTTACTCTAGCACCTGTATTTGCAAATGGAATTTTAATTTTGTGGTTGTTTAGTAATCATTGTAAGTCATTTGTTTTTCTAAGTCCACAAAAAAAACTCGGTAGAGATACCTTAAAATACACCTAAAATTGGAAAGTAACATCTATGTTGTACCACAGAAAAGTGGTCTTGTTTTTTCCCTACGGTCAGTTATAAAAAAGTTACAATATAAGTTATTTATAGTAACAACTAAGGGAAGATAATCCTTAAAAAAAAAAAAAAAAAAAAAAAAAAAAAAATCCAAAAACAAATTGTAAGTCCACACAAAAATCTTTACCAGGTAGAGATTGGTCAAAATACACCTCATAATTGGATGTAGCATGCATGTTGTACTACAGAAAAGTGGTCTCGATTTTTCCCTACGACTAGTAATGAAAAAGTTACAATATAAGCTATTTATAGTAACAACAAAGGGAAGTAATTCTAAAGAAGGGAACTGCGCATGACACTTCGTCTTATGATGGTGTATAATTGTGCCAAGTTACATCAAAATCCCTCAATGCATGAAGAAGAAATGCTTCGGACAGTCATTCTTGTATCTGACCTTTGGCCTCTAAGTGTGACCTTGACCTTTGACTTAGGGACCTGGTTCTGCGCATGACACTTTGTCTCATGATGGTGTATAATTGTGCCAAGTTACATCAAAATCCCTCCATGCATGAAGAAGAAATGCTTTGGACAAAGTCATTCTTGTATATGACCTTTGGCCTCTAAGTGTGACCTTGACCTTTGACCTAGGGACCTGGTTCTTGCGCATGACACTCCGCCTCGTGGTGGTGAACATTTGTGCAAAGTTATATCAAAATCCCTCTATGCATGAAGAAGAAATGCTCCATACAAGGTTTTCATTCTTGTATCCTTTGACCTCTAAGTGTGACCTTGACCTTAGACCTAGGGACCTGGTTCTTGCGCACGACACTCCGTCTCATGATGATGAACAATTGTGCCAATTTTCATCAAAATCCCTCCATGCATGAAGAAGATATGCTCCGGACAAAGTCATTCTTGAATTTGACCTTTGACCTCTAAGTGTGACCTTGACCTTAGACCTAGGGACCTGGTTTTTGCGCATGACACTCCGTCTCATGATGGTGAACAACTGTGCCAAGTTTCATCAAAATCCCTTCATGCATGTAGAAGATATGCTCCGGACAAAGTCTGTGGACACCGCCCGCCCGCCCGCCCGCCCGCCATCCCACCCGCCCGCCTGCCAGGGGCGTTCCCATAATACGTCCCGTTTTTCAAACGGGCGTATAATACATCTAAAAATTGGATGTACCATCCATGTTGTACCATAGAAAAGTGGTCTCAGTTTTTCCCCAAGGCCAATAATAAAAAAGTTTCAAAATAAGCTATTTACTGTAACAAACAAGAGTGCCAGAATGTAACAATATACGCCCGTCACAGCAAATTTCTTTACTCTAGCTGCTGTATTGCAAATGAATTTTAATTTTGTGGTTGTTTAGTAATCATTGTAAGTCTTTTGTTTTCCTAAGTTCACAAAAAAAAAATTCCTTATCAGGTAGAGAGACCTAAAAATAACCTAAAATTTGAAATAAACATCTATGTTGCATCACAGAAAAGTTGTCTTGGATTTTCCCTATGGTCGATTATAAAAAAGTTACAATATAAGTTATTTATAGTAACAACTAAGGGAAGTTAATCTTAAAAAAAAAAAAAAAAAAAAAAATTGCAAGTCCACAAAAAAATCTTTACCAGGTAGAGATTGGTCAAAATACACCTCAAAATTGGATGTAGCATGCATGTTGTACTACAGAAAAGTGGTCTCGATTTTTCCCTAAGACTAGTAATGAAGAAGTTACAATATAAGCTATTTATAGTAACAACAAAGGGAAGTAATTTTAAAGAAAGGAACTGTACATGACACTTCCTCTCATGATGGTATATAATTGTGCCAAGTTACATCAAAATCCCTCCATGCATGAAGAAAAAATGCTTCGGACAAAGTCATTCTTGTATCTGACCTTTGGCCTCTAAGTGTGACCTTGACCTTAGACCTAGGGAGCTGGTTCTTGCGCATGACACTTCGTCTCGTGATGGTGAACATTTGTGCCAAGTTATATCAAAATCCCTCTATGCATGAAGAAGAAATGCTCCGGACAAGGTTTTCATTCTTGTATCCTTTCATCTCTAAGTGTGACCTTGACCTTAGACCTAGGGACCTGGTTCTTGCGCATGACACTCCGCCTCATGGTGGTGAACATTTGTGCCAATTTATATCAAAATCCCTCTAAGCATGAAGAAGAAATGCTCCGGACAAGGTTTTCATTCTTGTATCCTTTGACCTCTAAGTGTGACCTTGACCTTAGACCTAGGGACCTGGTTCTTGCGCATGACACTCCGCCTCATGGTGGTGAACATTTGTGACAAGTTATATTAAAATCCCTCTATGCATGAAGAAGAAATGCTCCGGACAAAGTTTTCATTCTTGTATCCTTTGACCTCTGTGACCTTGACCTTAGACCTAGGGACCTGGTTCTTGCGCAGGACACTCTGTCTCATAATGGTGAACAACTGTGCCAAGTTTCATAAAAATCCCTCCATGCATGTAGAAGATATGCTCCGGACAGTCATTCCTGAATTTGACCTTTAACCTCTAAGTGTGACCTTGACCTTAGACCTAGGGACCTGGTTCTTACGCATGACACTCCGTCTCATGATGGTGAACAACTGTGCCAAGTTTCATCAAAATCCCTCCATGCATGTAGAAGATATGCTCCAGACAAGGTCTGTGGACGCCGCCCATCCGCCTGCCAGGGGCGTTCCCATAATACGTCCCGTTTTTCAAACGGGCGTATAAAAAGGGAAGTAATACAAAACAAAATATTGTAAGAGAACAAAAAAGGGATCTGGCAGATAGAAACAAGAGCACTGCAATGCAGAGCAATATACACAAAGCAAAGTCATACATGACCTTTGACCCCTACGTGTGACCTTAACCTTGAAGCGAGTCATCCAAAACATGCGCTCTGCATGTCGTCTCAGTGTGGTGAACATTTGTGCCAGGTTTCTTTGAAATACTTCAAGCAGTTCAAGAGTTACAGAGCGGACACGAAACACACTCATATGACCTTTGACCCCTAAGTGTGACCTTGACCTTGAAGCTAGTCATCCGAAACAAGCGCTCTGCACGTCGTCTCCGTGTGGTGAACATTTGTGTCAAGTTTCTTTGAAATCATTCAAGTGGTTCAAGAGTTACAGAGCGCACACGAAATTGCTAAAGGACGGACGGACAGACGGACACCGGCGTCATAACATAATACGTCCCTTCGGGCGTATAAAAATCCCTCCATGCATGAAGAAGATATGCTCTGGACAATTTTTTTTAAGAATATATGATAAAGGGGAATAACTAAAAAAATAGGCAAGGTAGAGTTATTGTTCTTGCACATTGCACTTCCTCCCAATGTGTTCTATCAGTGTATGAAGTTTGAAGAAAATCCCTCCAGTACTTTTGGAGTTATGCTCCGGACAAATTTTTTTAAGAAAATAAGATAAAGGGGAATAACTCCAAAAATAGGCAAGGCAGAGTTATTGTTCTTGCACACTGCACTTCCAATGTGTTCTATCAGTGTATGAAGTTTGAAGAAAATCCCTCCAGTACTTTTGGAGTTATGCTCCGGACAAAGATCATTGTGGACGGACGGAGAGCATTTCTAATATCCCCTTCACCTTTGGCGAGGGGATAAATATAGTAAAATTTTATTGTTTTTCTTATTTAGCGTTTGGCCCTCGGTCCATCCTAACATTTTGGTGTCAGAAGTGGGATAAATTAATTTTTTATGCCCCCGAAGGGAGGCATATACTTTTTGAACCGTCTGTCGGTCCGTCGGTCTGTCGGTCTGTCAGTCTGTCTGTCCGCAATTTTCGTGTCCGTTTCATATCTTTGTCATCGATGGATGGATTTTCAAATAACTTGGCATGAATGTGTACCACAGTAAGACGAAGTCACGCGCGCAAGACCCAGGTCCGTAGCTCAAAGGTCAAGGTCACACGTAGACGTTAAAGGATAGTGCATTGATGGGCGTGTCCGGACCATATCTTTGTCATCGATGGATGGATTTTCAAATAACTTGGCATGAATGTGTACCACAGTAAGACGACGTGTCGCGCGCAAGACCCAGGTCCGTAGCTCAAAGGTCAAGGTCACACTTAGACATTAAAGGTCATTTTTCATGATAGTGCATTGATGGGCGTGTCCGGTCCATATCATTGTCATTCATGCATGGATTTTAAAATAACTACGCATGAATGTGTGACACAGTAAGACGACGTGTCGCGCGCAAGACCCAGCTCCGTAGGTCAAAGGTCCTAAACTCTAACATCGGCCATAACTATTCATTCAAAGTGCCATCGGGGGCATGTGTCATCCTATGGAGACAGCTCTTGTTTTAAATAAGAAAAGATTTATAAGAAAAATTTGATTAAAAAAAGGAAATTGTTGTGAAATTTTCAAGAAAGCCTTGTTGAGCAAGAATAAAGAAAAGTTTCACAGGAATAATAGAAATTGATATAAAAATTAAATTTTGCAATATTTTATTTAATATTTGAACAAATTATTGCAAAGGTACATAGACATAGATCTAGTTGCACTCAGCCTTGTGTGGAAACCTGAAAATAGAAAAAAAATACACATATTAGCAGAATTGATTACAAATAATTGATAGTGTATTATTGCAGTGTATTTATGATTTAAAAATGAAAAACACTGTAACTTCGGAAACAAACATGGAAAATGATAGTATGCTAAGTGGGGATAGAACAAGTAATCCTATCAGAGATGTTTCTCAGAATAACTCATTGCTTGAGAATAAATTAAGTGCTATGACAAAAGAAAATTAATGAGCTCCATTACTAGTACTTTAAAACAGTTACATGATCAAATGCAGAATAGAATGGAATCAATTGAGTCAGATTTGCACAGGGTACATGGTAAAATTTCTGAAAGGACACACCCAGATCCGGAAGTTAATTTTAACTTCAGAGATAATGATTCAAGTGGTATGAATACTGATTTAAGGCCAAGACAAAATTATCCTATGCCAGAACTACAAACATACTGAAATGTAAACACTAATCAAAATGTACAATCCAGTTATTCTGTGAATAATGTAAATAATCTTAAAATGAAAACTCAGGTGTATGATGGGTCCACAGATATTTCAGAATATTTGATACAGTTTAACATAGTTTCTGAGATAAATAACTGGAATTATTCAGCATAATCTCTATATTTGGCAGGCAGTCCGACAGGAAATGCTAGGTCACTAAAAATTTGAGTGAAATGTCAGAATTACAGAAAAGGGATTATGATAGTCTAGTTGAGGTCCTGCGGGCAAGATTTGGTACTAGAAATAAGGCTGAAATTTTTAGGTCACAATTAAAATCTTTATCAAGGGGAAAATGTGAGTCTATTCCAGAGCTAGCTCAGCGTGTTAAAAAGCAAATACATGCAAATACCGAGCTAATAGAAATTTTGGCACTAGATGCTTCCACTGATAGTCTTGAAGATTCTGATATAAGGTTACGTCTAATAGAATGCTGTCCAAAATTTATTTCTGAAGCCGAAACAATTGCAGTCAGGTTAGAGACACATAAGTTGGCCGATAAACAGAGAGTACATAATGAACCGGTAAATTCTTACACTGGGAAAAACCAGTCTACACAAAAACCAGAGTTAGAAAATATTCTAGGAAAAATAGATAGGTTAACAGAGAGAGCAGAGCAGTTAGATTCACAGACAAGGGTTACAAAACAACAGAATGATCAATCTTATAGGTCATACAATACTAGACAAGATAATAGGGATTTACCTGTACAAAATCATCAGTCAGGACAATTTAGGCCAGGAGGGGTCAAAATTATAGAAAAAGGTTCAATAATAACAGGTCTTATCAAACTCAGAATAGATTTAACAACAACAGAGGCCAGAAAAGAAATTTCAACAAGAGTTCATCGAACACGAAACGCCCCCCTTGATGCATTCAGTAATTGCACAAGGAACAGAAATTATAAAAATTCTTTAACCTATTAACCTAACAAGAGATTACACAGTGATCTTGGTGCCATCCACTGAGCCATTTTTGAATGTTCCAAATTTCAAGACTAGCTCAAGGTCAAAATCAAGGTCAAATTTCATTTCGGTACAAAACAATGTGTATGTGGTCCAAATTTGAAAGCTGTGGCTTGAGAAATGTGAAAGTAGGTCACTAAATTAATTTCAAGGTCAAAGTTTATTTTGGTAGGTAGACAGAACTATGCATGTGCTTCAAATCTGGAGGCTGTAGCTTGAGAAATGTGAAAGTAGGTAATAGGTAAAAATCAATGTCAAATTTCAATTCAGAACACAAAATATGCATGCGGTCCAAATTTGAAGCCTGTAGCTTCAGAAATGTGAAAGTAGGTTACTAGGTCAATCTCAAGATCAAAGTTCATTTTGATACACAAAACTATGCATGTGGTTCAAATTTGAAGGCTGCAGAAATTTGAAGGCTGTAGCTTGAAAAATGTGAAAGTAGGTCTTTAGGTCAAAATCAAGGTCAAATTTTATTCCGGAACACAAAACTATGCAAGTGGTCCAAATTTGAAGCCTGTACCTTCAGAAATGTGGAAGTAGGTCACGCAGTCAATCTCAAGGTCAAATTTTAGTTTGGAACAAAAAACTATGCATGTGGTCCAAATTTGAAGCCTGTACCATCAAAAATGTGAAAGTAGGTCACTAGGTCAATAACAAGGTCAAAGTTTTTTTCGATACACAAAGCTATGCATGTGGTTCAAATTTGAAGGCTGTAGCTATAGAAATGTGAAAGTAGGTCATTAGGTCAAGATCAAGGTCAACTCATGTCAAGGTTCATCTTGCCATTCAAAACTATACATGTGGTCCAAATTTGAATGATGTAAGTTATGGACATGAAGATTCTAAGTTTTTCCCTATATAAGTCTATATGAACCATATGACCCCTGGGGCTGGGCCATATTTGACCCTAGAGGGATAATTTGAACAAACTTGGCAGAGAACCACTAAATGATGCTACATTACAAAATATCAAAGCCATAGTCTTTGTGGTTTGGACAAGAAGTTTTTCAAAGATTTGGTTTGGGGCTATATTTGACCCCAGGGAAATAATCTGAACAATCTTGGTAGAGGACCACTAAATTTTGCTACATACCAAATATCAAAGCCCTTGGCCCTATGGTTTTGGACAAGAAGATCAGAAACCATTTAACTGTTCCTAGCCAATGTGACCTTGACCTTTTACCTAATGACCTCAAAATCAACAGGGGTCATGGCCAACCTAACTATCAATTTTCCTGACACTAGGCCCAAGCGTTCTTGAGTTATTGCCTGGAAACCATTTTACTGTTCCTGGTCACTGTGACCTTGACCTTTGACATACTGACCTCAAAATCAATAGGGGTCATCTGCTGCTCATAACCAACCTCCCTGTCAACTTTCGTGACCCTAAGCCTAAGCGTTCTTGAGTTATCATCCAGAAACCGTTATACTGTTCAGGGTCACTGTGACCTTGACCTTTAACATACTGACCTCAAAATCAATAGGGGTCATCTGCTGGTCATTACCAACCTCCCTATCAACTTTCATGATCCTAAGCCCAAGTGTTCTTGAGTTATCATCCGGAAACCGTTTTACTAATTGGTCATCTGCTGGTAATGACCGACCTCCCTATCAACTTTCATGATCCTAGGCCCAAGCATTCTTGAGTTATCATCCGGAAATGGATTGGTCTACATTCCGACCGACCGACTGACCAACCGACCGACATTTGCAAAACAATATACCCCTCCTTCTTCGAAGGGGGAGCATAATTATGATAATGACAAGAAATTCCAAGGTAATAGATTTTCAGGAAACAGACAAAGGTCGGGCTGGAGGGCCGCACCCAGACCAAACAGAATGTAAGGTCCGAAACCATTCAAGTAGATAGTTTAGGCAAACAGAATGGATATTTTTGTGATGCAATGATAAATAAAAATCTTGTTTCTTGTTTATGTGATTCTGGTGCTAATGTTTCTATAATAAGTAGCAAAATCTTGGATGAATGGGAAAATGATACAAAACCAGAAATTTTGCCTGTTTCAACAATGCTATGTACAGTAACTGGAGAAAGTAAACCTTTTCTAGGAAAAGCAATTATGGACATTTGTTTGGGTGGTCATATACTTCATGATGAGATGTTGATTTCAGATATAGAACAAGAGGCTATCCTTGGAATAGATTTTATTTATTTATTTCCTTCGGTTTAACGTCGCACCGACACAATTTTATGTCATATGGCGACTTTCCAGCTTTGATGGTGGAGGAAGACCCCAGGTGCCCCTCCAAGCATTATTTCATCACGAGCGGGCACCTGGGTAGAACCACCGATCTTCCGTAAGCCAACTGGATGGCTTCCTCACATGAAGAATTCAACGCCCCGAGTGAGGCTCGAACCCACATCGATGAGGGGCAAGTGATCTGAAGTCAGCGACCTTAACCACTCGGCCACGGAGGTGCCGGAATAGATTTTTTGTGAGGGCACACAGTTGTGATTTGATAATTAGCAAAAATTGTGATGGTAAAAGGTGACAAAATTCCTTGTTATCTCAACAAGGCAGTCTGAAAGACAGCTAAATCCCCCGCCACTGCTATGGATAGTGAAAGAGTAAACCTTTGATTTTAGCTGTGACCTTGACCTTGAACTGACATGGCTGACTCATGAATTCTGCACAACGTCTTGATGAGGTGATCATTTGACCCAAGTTTTATGAAAATCCTTCAAGGGGTTTAGGAGATACAGAGCTGAAACCTTTGACCTTCAGTTGTGACCTTGACCTTGAGTTGACATGGCTGACTCATGAGTTCTTGATGAGGTGATCAGTTGACCCAAGTTTGATGAAAATCCTTCAAGGGGTTTAGGAGATCTACAGAGTGGACACCAAATGGAAGGCTCAAACCTTCGACCCTTAGTTGTGACCTTGACCTTAAGCTGGCATGGTTGACTCATAATTTCTGCACATCGTTCTGATGAGGTATTCATTTGACCCAAGTTTTATAAAATTCCTTCAAGGGGTTTAGGAGATATAGAGCGGACACGAAATGGAAGGCTCAAACTTTTGACCTTCAGTTGTGACCTTGACCTTGAGCCGACATGGCTGACTCATAAGTTCTGCACATCGCCTTGATGAGGTGATCGTTTGACCCAAGTTTGATGAAAATCCTTCAAGGGGTTTAGGAGATATAGAGCGGACACGAAATGGAAGGCTCAAACCTTTGACCCTAAGTTGTGACCTTGACCTTGAGCCAGCATGGATGACTCATGGGTTCTGCATATCGTCTTGATAAGGTGATCATTTTACCCAAGTTTTATAAAATTCCTTCAAGGGGTTTAGGAGATATAGAGCGGACACAAAATGGCAGGCTCAAACCTTTGACCTTGAGTTGTGACCTTGACCTTGAACCGACAAGGCTGACTCATGGGTTCTGCACATCGTCTTAATGAGGTGATAATTTGACCCAAGTTTCATGAAAATCCTTTAAGGGGTTTAGGAGATATGGACCGGACACGATTTTGTTACGGACGGAAGGACAGACGGAAGGACGGACGCTGACCATTCCTATAATCCCTCCGCCACGGCGGGGGATTAAAAATGCATCTAAGTCAAATTGCTGCAGAATTGCTGTTTCTGAGAATATTGTTATTGAACCAAATTCTGAGGTTATGGTGCAAGCAAAAATTCTTGATCATGTAGACAGGTCTAGTACTTGTTTAGTTGAAGGTTCTTGTGATTTTGTTGAGAAAACAGGTATTTTGGTTGCAAAGGTGTTAGATGACCCAAAAGCGGGCCAAGTTCCAATTAGATTGGTCAATTTTTCAAACAAACCAGTCAAGATTTACAAAGATACCACAACAGGTATATTAGAACCGGTTGAAGTAGTTGAATCACAGATTGTTGCTCATGTTCATTCAGAAAATGTACAGAAAAATGATAAATTGCCTGAACATTTAACAGATTTATTTGAAAAATCTTCTAAAAATCTTGATTCTACTCATAGTCTGCCAATATCGGAGGAAAATGTGACTTCTGATGGCATTTTTTGTAAATGCTCGGATATTATCATAAAAGTGTTCCTTAGGATCAAGCATGAAATTTAAAAGGGGCTGTCGCCTTCTAGGGTTCCTCATTACAGTATAATGGGGTCAAAAGTCAAATGAGTGCATTTAGAAATAAATTATGCCACTGTGCACTCGTTTTATTTTCATATAACCATCTAAATTGGTTTAAATATTGTGTTTCAACGCCCTTTAGTATTTTGCAAATAAAACTGATGATAATATTGAAAATATATATTATATAATATTATATTATATAGAAAAATATATATTTCTGTGAAAAGTGGCATACGATGGCAAAGTGTGCTTTACTTGACATGTTTGCTAATCTATATTATGTGGATCAACTGCAGAAATATATTTGGTACTTTCGTATCCAAGGGTCATTTTAGTGTATTTCAAGGTCACAGACATGTCAAGGTCAAAACTAAACTTTTGAAAATGACTTCTAAGGTATTAAAGGAAGCAAAATGGTGCGTATATTAACAATATACTCAAACACTTTTCTAACTCCACACCTGTTTGTTTCTTTTATCGCCAAATTTTGACAGATTTGAATGAATGATTTACACAATGTTTATGATTATTTTCTTATAATTAAACATAAAAAACGATCATAGCCTGATATATATTTATTTAACTGTAAGGGTAACAATAAGTTTACCCTTGAATTAAAAGTGTAAATTCCAACAGTACACTTTGATCCTATGAATTCAATACAATTCACATTTTTATATTCTGAATGTTCAATTATGTTTAGTTGAAATGGAACATCGGTCAATATTTTCGATATAATATCATATTAGTTTTGTGACGTCATTAATGACATTAATGATAAAATTGTTTAATCCCACAGATTGCAGTATTTGCCGCATAGAGACCAGCACCAAGTTGCATTAATTCTGTGACTTGTTATTTGTGCATGTCTTGCACCTCAGGTGGCAATAAAATTTGAATTTTAGCTTTGAACTGACTATCAAAAGAACATTTAAATGTTGTACACCTTTTGATAAATGTTAGACTTACACAGTCTGTTGAGATTTAACATTTCCCATTTTATTTATTTTAAAAAAAAATATATATCAACTTTTCTGTGGCTCCCTTTTACTGTGGCTTATCTCAACACGTTAGAGACAGAGGCTAGAGATATTCACGGGAGGGGATCCAACATATGTATTCCCTAATGGGCACCGCTCAAAATCATATGTTGTGCTTCCGGTAGTACATATGTGGTAAACATTTCGCAGAAAAATACGTGAGATTTTTATTTGTGATTGAACATTGTGAAAATGACATTGTTTTGCCAAAAAATCGCGATGCAGTGCAACCGAGTATACATTACCTAGCATGTAAGTGCATGTACCTTACCTGTATTTGTAGAAATGACGGAGAAAAACGTATCCTTCGTGAAGCGGTATAACTGAAAAATAGCAACATTTTTTTCAATAGATGGAAATATGTTGTTTAGTTGCCCTGCGCCTGCTTCGTTTTGCCCTCGCAACCTTCAGTATGCTAAACCCCATCCATAAGAAAAAATATTTGGCGATCACTTTGCTAGAAAAATATTTTTCGGCGAGAAACCGAATGGGATACATATGTTGTGCATCGGCTACATATGTGATGCATTAGATTTTTTATAAATCCACAGATCTTGAGCTTAAATGGTACCTGGATAAAGAAACGAACAGGAAATACATGCCAAGTATATGTCACATCAGTCCAAAAATTATATACGTTTGTATGAAAGGGATAACTTATAAACGAGCACAGCTTTAAGCTTATATTAGATGTTGTAGAACATTTCCACTCAGGAGTCAACGCATCTCTCCTAATTACGAAGGCGTTATGTGTTGCTTATGTGTGTTGACCTGTGAATGTCGGAAATATGCATGTATAGTTTGGTGTATAGCATATTAGCTGCCGATACGGTCTGCGTAATTATATGTTCTTGAACCTAGTGTTCTTTTCATGTTTGCTTTACCCGTTCATGTGCGCCTCTATATATATCTTCGGTGGTATTTTGCATCGTTAACTGTGGAAATTGTCTGTGAGTGAACTGAGTTATAGAGCAAAATATGTCTCGGGCAACGGACTCAAAAATAAAATGTAATAAATACTTTACGGTCAGGGTGTTTCAGGAGGTATTCTGGTTTGCCCGATACAGAACTACTGGCCCAGCATCTCCACTTTATATGATATTTGTGGACCTGGCACTTACTTGTGTAAAACTACGTTGTTACATGTATACCGCAACTCCACCTTCTAGGCCTATCATAGTTTGTGGAAATATAGGAGGGAGGATATACTGCAAGGTACTCGGTCATATAAGCTGCGTCTGGTAGGTAACTTAATCAAATTAAGGGCCCAGGACATATTTCATAATTTAATGACCATGCTCAGTTATAATCACAATTTTCTACCGAGTGCCTTGCAATATATCCTCCCTCCTATATTGCTACAAACTATATAGGTCTAGCTTGCGAAGTTACTGCGTAGTTCAACACAATTAGTGCCAGGTCCAATATCTTATGTATTGGAGCGGCCGGGCCAATAGTTCTGTATCGGGCGAACCAAAAACACCTCCTGAATTGAAATCCCAGACCAGAAGTATTTATTACATTTTATTTTCCACTCCGTTGCACGAGACACAGATATTTGGCTCTATAACTCAGTTCACGTACATGATTCAAAGACAAACAATTTCCACAGTTATCGATGAATACCGCCGAAGATATATATATATATAGAGGCACACATGAACGAGTAAAACAAACACGAAAAGAACACTAGGTTCAAAAACATATAATTACGTAGACCGTATCGGCAGCTAATATGCTATACACCAAACTATACATGCATATTTCCGACATTCACAGGTCAACACACATAAGGCCATACCAAATTGATTTGTCATTCATCGGAACTACCGCATCAATGATTTCATTCCCGAGAAAAAGAAAAAAAACTTCACCCGCCCGCACGGACGTAAAAATCTCCGAAAAAAATATTTTTTTTTTGATTACGCGGTCCGGAATGATAACAGCAAAACAGGTTATATCGCTGTTTTAATGCGTCAAAGTGATATTGATCGGAATTCATGCGTTCGTAATACATGCAGCCGATGACTCAAACTCAAAAAGTCAGGAATTATGATGTTGTTCATCATTTGTTTTAAATCTGGAGTGTCTGTGCTAATGCCACACTTGGCCTATGATGTGCCGGTAGGTGATGAAGTAGGCACGTTCTACGATTGTTCAATACAGAATACAGTGAAAAGAACAGAGCCCGACTTGTAAGACGTGCACGGGGATTCAATTAAAAATATTTGGATTAAACATAGAAATATTGTTCAGATGAAGTTTTCAAACTATTTGTTATCAGTTGTTTAGTTCAATATGTTAGATCTAGAGCCAAAGCAAAGTGCTTTCTTTAAAAAAAAAGTTTGTTCACTGATCCTGACTGATCCATCACATTAAATTTAATTGTCTCGGGCCCAAATCATTTTGATTTGAACGTAACTTCTTTAGTACGGCAGTCAGATATTCTGTCAAAATACATATATTAAATTAAAAAAAATGTTTAGCTTTTCAAATAAGTAGTGTAGATATAAAGATAATTTCTGTCGTATTGTAACCCCAATTTTCCCTGTTTGTATATTAATTGGCTGTGAATTGATTGAAAGAAAGAAACTGAAAAAACAGACCTTCCCAACTCAAAATTTCTTGGTCAATCAAAGCACAACAAATAACACTTTTAAGAGTGGCCATATTGGGATCATTTTTTGTCCGTCTGTTATCATTTTTGACTGAAATGAACCTCTACCACAAAAACTTAAGCTATCCTGATCTGTTAAGAAATTATTCCAATGGGATTCGAGCAATGTTGAAGTATTTGTATGCCCAACTCCGTTTGGTCTCATTGGTCAAGTGATTTATTACTTTCTCCTCACTTCTACCGTTTGGAGATTCACTAGGGGCACAAAGTTGCTCATGTGTCGAAGCCATCTAACTGGGTTTCAGAAGATATGTTATTCCACTTGGGTGCCCGTTTTGTCTTAAATATTCCTCACCATCCTCTGTCGATAAATGGGCACGCCTTTCGATTAATGTAGAACAATGAATCAAAATTAAAAATAAGACACTCATCCCTTAGTAATTATAAATACAAAATAAAAACAAACTGATTCAGTGAGTTTTGGCAAGAATTTATTTGCAAAACCATTCATGTAGTCTTTAAAACATATAGAAAAGCTATCTACTGTGTTATAGTCACACTGTAAATGTTTGATTTCTGTGTTATTCTTAAAGAAATGTTAACTTCATGTATAATCATAACTGGTTATGCCTCCTTTTAGGGTCCAAGCTGGGAAAAAAAAAATTACCCGCTCGCTCCATGTAAAATCTACCCGCCTCTGAAAAAATCAAAATTGAGAAAAAAAAAAAAAAAATTTCGCTCGCTCACTCCTATTTTTTTTGAAAATTTTCCGAAGAACTATTAATCAATTTGGTATGGCCTAAGCAACACACAAACCCCTTCGGATTTAGGAGAGATGCGTTGACTTCTTAGTGGAAATGTTCTACAGCATCATATATGTAAGCTTAAAGCTGTGCTCGTTTCTAATAAGTTATCCCTTTAATATACATGTATAATAATTTTTGGAATAATGTGACATATACTTGGCACGTATTTCCAGTTCGTTTCTTTATCCAGGTACCATCTAAGCTCAAGATCTGTAGAGTTCTAAAAAGTCTAATGCAACACATATGTAGCCCATGCACAACATATGTATCCCATTCGGTTTTTCGCCGAAAAACATTTTTCTAGCAAAGTGATCACCATAATTTTCTTTTTCTGGGTGGGGTTTTGCATATGGAAGGTTTCGAGGGCAAAATTTAAGCAAGCGCAGGGCAATTACAACATATTTCCATCTGTTGATAAAAATGTTGCTAATTTTCAGTCATACCGCTTCACGGAGGATAAGTTTTTCTCTGTCATTTCTACAAATACAGGTAAGGTACATGCACTTACGTGCTGGTTAATGTATACTCGGTTGCACTGCATCGCGATTTTTTGGCAAAACAATGTCATTTCCGCAAAACTCAATCACAAATATAAACCTCACCTGTTTCTCTGCGAGATTTTTACCACATATGTACTACCGGAAGCACAACGTATGAATTTAAGCGGTGCCCATTAGGGAATACATATGTTGGATCCCCTCCCGTGGATATTGTAAATTTTATGAGAAAGTGGTATCAGAGAGGATTTTATGGCCAAGTGCTTTACATTTAATGACTCTAACGACTGATGCCAGTCTAGATAAATGTGTGCGAAAGAGAAAATATGGTAGGTTTTGAGGAGGAAGACTACAACGGAAAATGAATTACATATAAATATATAAAAATTTACACATAAACAGTTAAAAAACTTTACTGTCATGTATACAGCCAAGTACTTTTAGCTCAATAAGGCGAGCGCAGATCTAAGGATCGCGGGGTCGTGGGTGTGATCCCCCGGAGAGGTGTATGTTCTCCATGACAATCTGATAATAGACATTGTCAAAAGTAATTTCCTCCTCAACTTCTGAATCATATGCTTATTTGCGGGTAAAGGCTAAAACTTGTAGAGACGCTAGAGACACTGATTAGGTTAATTAACGCCATTCCATGACTGAAATACTATTGAAAGTAACATTTACGTATATGAAATGCTTCATCAGCTCCTAACGAAATGATTTCAATACTGGTGATAATTCATTATATGATATTATATTTATAATATGTTAATTTGACCATGCGGTGATGATTAGATAGGACCATTTTAGAAGAATAACTGAAATATTGGTCACATATTAGAGGTGTACACAGCACATGTACGGTAATATACAAAACAGAACAGATCTGTAGGATTTCAACTAGTTAATCTATACACCATGTCTTTGATTTGCTGTAATTTATTTCTATTTTTACTATCGGTCAGACATTTATTTATTTATTTATTTGGGTTTTACGGCGCACCAACACAGTATAAGTTATATGGCACCAAACAGGACTACAAATTTTGATTCCACATCTCATTTACATTGAAATAAAAACATGAGGTATGGAATCAAAATTTGCATACCTGCTGGAATCACAGAGTTACTGCAAAACCAAGTGTTAAGACCCTATTAGTCGCCTCTTACGATCATACAAGGGTAAGGCAGTGGTTCCAATTCTTTTCATACACAGACCGTCCCAGAACCACATGGGGCCGGTCAGACATTTATTATCATATTTTATGTATTTCTAATTAAGTACAATTACTGAAGCTCTTAATGCGATATTTGTATTATTTTATTATGAAAATTCAGCACCCTATTTTTGTCTCGATTCTTATTATTTTTGGCCTTGCTTCTACACTCTCACTTCCTGTTCAAAACAAAAGTTGAACACGAATCAGATCGTAACAATTTACAATTCTGACACTGGTTTCAGACAGGATGCCCTTGATAACACTGCGAAAACAAAGCTAGTATCTTGGAACTGAAACATTAGTCATTCATATGTTTTACAAATTAAAATGTAAGAAGAGGGCCAAAATGGCCCTATATCGCTCACCTGTTATCATTGCACTTAAGGACAATAAGATCAAAAAATCATAATCAAGATCAATCAAAAGAATTATGAGAAAATATAGTTGAAATTTTCTTAAAGTTACTTCAAATAAAATTATTTTCAAATCAGGCCAGTAGTTTTATGCCCAAAGGATTACATCCCTACGGCCAATAATAATAAAGTTACTTAATAAGCTATTTATAGTAACATAAAAGGGAAGTAACTGAAACAAGAGGGCCAAGATGGCCCTAGGTCGCTCACCTGATAAACACATAACATAACAGTGTAAACATGTTTGACATAGTGATTTCATGGAAACAAATATTCTGACCAATTTTCATTAAGATTGGATCAAAAATGTGGTCTCTTAAGTGTAAACAAGCATTTTCTTCAATTTGACCTAGTGACCTAGTTTTTGAGCTAAGATGACCTACATTCGAACTTGACCTAGATTTGATCAAGGCAATCATTCTGACTAAATTTCATCAACCTCGATTAAAAAAATACAGCCTCTATCGCATACAAAACGTTTTTCTTTGATATAACCTAGCGACCTAGTTTTCGACCCCAGATGACCCATATTCAAACTTGACCTTTATTTCATCAAGGCTAGCACTCTGACCAAATTTCATGAAGATCAATTGAAAAATACAGTCTCTATTGCATATACAAAGATTTTTGTTTGATTTGACCTAGTGACCTAGTTTTTGATCACAGATGACCCATATTCTAACTCGACCTAGATTTCGTCAAGGCAATCATTCTGACTAAATTTTATGAGAATCCAGTGTAAAATGCAGCCCCTATTGCATACACAAGGTTTTTCTTTAATTTGACCGGGTGACTTAGTTTTTTATCCCATATGACCCATATTCAAATTCCACCTAGACTTCATATAGACAAACATTCTGATTAAATTTCATGAAGATCCGGTTTAAATTCAGCCCCTAGTTTTTGACCACAGATGACCCATATTCTAACTCGACCTAGATTTCGTCAAGGCAATCATTCTGACTAAATTTTATGAGAATCCAGTGTAAAATGCAGCCCCTATTGCATACACAAGGTTTTTATTTGATTTGACCTAGTGACCTAGTTTTTGATCCCCAATGACACATATTCAAACTTGACCTAGATTTTATCAAGGCAATCATTCTGACCAAAATTCATGAAGATCAATTGAAAAATACAGCCTCTATCGCATACACAAGGTTTTTCTTTGATTTGACGTAGTGACCTAGTTTTTGACCCCAGATGACCCATTTTCAAATTCGGCCTAGATTTCATCAAGGTTATCATTCTGACAAAATTTCATGAAGATCAGTTGAAAAATACAGCCTCTATCGCATACACAAGGTTTTTCTTTGATTTGCCCTAGTGACCTACTTTTTGACCCCAGATAACCCATTTTCTAATTCGGCCTAGATTTCATCAAGGTAATCATTCTGACAAAATTTCATGAAGATCAATTGAAAAATACAGCCTCTATCGCATACACAAGGTTTTTCATTGATTTGACCTAGTGACCTAGTTTTTGATCCCGGATGACCCATTTTCGAACTCGGCCTAGATTTCATCAAGGTTATCATTCTGACCAAAATTCATGAAGATAAAATGGAAAATACAGCCTCTATCGCATACACAAGGTTTTTCCTTGATTTGACCAAGTGACCTAGTTTTTGTCCCCGGGTGACCCATTTTCGAACTTGGCCGAGATTTCATCAAGGTAATCATTCTGACAAAATTTCATGAAGATCAATTGAAAAATACAGCCTCTATCGCATACACAAAGTTATTCCTTGATTTGACCTAATGACCTAGTTTTTGACCCCAGATGACCCATTTTCGAACTCGGCCTAGATTTCATCAAGGTAATTATTCTGACCAAAATTCAGGAAGATAAAATGAAAAATACAGCCTCTATCGCATACACAAAGGTTTTTCCTTGATTTGACCTTGTGACCTAGTTTTTGACCCCGGGTGACCCATTTTCAAACTTGTCTTAGATTTCATCAAGGTAATCATTCTGACAAAATTTCATGAAGATCAATTGAAAAATACAGCCTCTATCGCATACACAAGGTTTTTCCTTGATTTGACCTAGTGACCTAGTTTTTGACCCTAGATGGCCCATTTTCGAACTCGGCCTAGATTTCATCAAGGTAATCATTCTGACCAAAATTCATGAAGATCAGTTGAAAAATACAGCCTCTATCGCATACACAAGCTAAATGTTGACGGACGACAGACGACAGGCGACGAACGCCGGACATCGAGCGATCAGAAAAACTCACATTGCTCAGGTGAGCTAAAAAATTACTGTAGGTCAACAAAAGAAGGATCTGCCAAATAAAAACAGGAGCACTGCAGTCGACGCAAATGCAGAGCAATATACACACAAAACAGTCATATGACCTTTGACCCCTAAGTGTTACCTTGACCTTGAAGTGAGCCATCCAAATGCGCTCTGCACATTGTTTCGATAAGGTGAACATTTGTGTCAGGTTTCTTTGAAGTCCATCAAGGGGTTCAACAGTTACAGAGCAGAAGGGAAATTGCTAACCAACAGACATACAGACTGACAAGACACCGAGGCGATAACATAATATGTCCCTTTGGGCGTATAAAAAGGAATCAAGATCTTATAGTGATACAAATTGTGTGCAAGTTTGGTTAAAATCAAATATTAAATGAAGCTGCTATTATGCCGAAAAGGTCAAAATAGCTAATTTTGGCCCTTTCAGGGGCCGTAACTCTGGAACCCATAATGGGATCTGGCCGGTTCAAGAAAGGAACCAAGACCTTATGGTGACACAAGTTCTGTGCAAGTTTGATTAAATTCAAATCATAAATGAAACTGCTATTGTGCAGACGAGGTCAAAATAGCTAATTCTGGCCCTATCAGGGGTCATAACTCTGGAACCCATAAAGGAATCTAACCATTTCAAGAAAGGAACCAACATCTTGGTCCGATACAAGTTGTGTGCAAGTTTGGTTAAAATCAAATCATAAATGAAGCTGCTATTGTGCAGATAAGGTCGAAAAAGCTTATTTTGGCCCTTTCAGGGGCCATAACTCTGGAACCCGTTATGGGATCTGGTCAGTTCCAGAAAGGAACCGAGATCTTATGGTGACACAAGCTTTGTGCAAGTTTGATTAAAATCAAATCATAAATGAAGCTGCTATGGTGCAGACAAGGTCAAAAAAGCTAATTTTGGCCCTTTCAGGGGCCATAACTCTGGAACACATAATGGGATCTGGTCGGTTCAAGAAAGGAAGTGAGATCTTATGGTGACACAAGTTTTCTGCAAGTTTAATTAAATTCAAATCATAAATGAAGCTGCTATTGTGCAGACAAGCTCAAAATGGCTAATTTTGGTCCTTTCAGGGGCCATAACTCTGTAACCCATAATGGAATCTGGCCAGTTGAAGAAAGGAACCAAGATTTTATGGTGACACAAGTTGTGTGTAAGTTTGGTTAAATTCAAATCATAAATGAAGCTGCTATTATGCAGACAAGGTCAAAATAGCTAATTTTGGCCCTTTCAGGGGCCATAACTCTGGAACCCATGAAGGAATCTGACCAGTTCAAGAAAGTACCAAGATCTCATGGTGATACAAGTTGTGTGCAAGTTTGGTAAAAATCAAATCATAAATGAAGCTGCTATTGTGCAGACAAGGTCAAAATAGCTAATTTTGGCCCTTCAGGGGCCATAACTCTGGAACCCATAATGGGATCTGGCTGGTTCAAGAAAGGAACCAAGATCTTATGGTGATACAAGTTGTGTGCAAGTTTGGTTAAAAAAAATCATAAATGAAACCACTATCGTGCAGACAAGAAATTGTTGACGCACAAAATTAGCAAATTCTGGCCCTTTAAGGGGCAATAGCTCTAGAACCCATGATGGGATCCAGCCAGTTTTCGACAGGAACTGAGATATCATGCCAATACAAGTTTTGTACAAGTTTGATCAAAATTGCTTACAAAATGTAGTCTCTATATTGTTCACAAGAAATTGTGGACGGACGGACGGACGACGGGTGATCACAAAAGCTCACTCTGTCACTACGTGACAGGTGAGCTAAAAATAGGGATATAGAAACATCAGAAAGGTTGTTTTAATTTTTTTTAATAGCAACATAAAGGCACATTCACTGAAATATTACAGATATACCTTTCGATATTTTCATGATTACTGACAGATGATGTTTCAGCTAATCAAAATGATGAAATATGTTTTTTTTTTTTTTGTTTTTTTTTTTTTTTGTTTGTTTTGGGTTTAACGCTGTTTTTAACAGGATCTCATTTCATTGTAATGGCAGTTAACCTAACCAGTGTTCCTGGATTCTGTAACAGTACAAACCTGTTCTCCGCAAGTAACTACCAACTTCCCCTCATGAATCAGAGGTGAAGGACGGATGATTTCAGACACAATGTCTTTTGTCAAATCATCACAGAGAACATACGCCCCGCCCGAGTATCGAACTCACGACCCCGCGATCCGTAGACCGATGCTCTTCCTATATATTGAGCTAAGCGGGCGGGTAGGTTCGATAGTAACTTAGAGATATACAATGCGTAAAAATAACTTCCTGCCGGATGAGAAGAGCACAAAGAAGAGATCTGAAATTCAAAGCGATTAATTTAAAATAAACACATACTGCCGATTGAATATGTCAGGCTAAGACGTCTATAGCTTGTGAAGTGAGACTATTATGGGGTTTATTCATTTTTTAAATAAGGGTAAGAAGTTATTTTTATATAAGGGTAGTTCATTCTAGTATTTTCCGCACTGAATTTAATTAACAATATATTTATTTTTACACGTTTAAGGCTACAGTAGCGGTAGCTCACATTTGTTTCATATTATAATATCAACAGATTCCTTCGTGATACATTGGTACATTTGCTCTACCCATTTCTATCACCAACCAATCACTCGGAAATCTAAACGTGATGTAACAGGAGAACAAAACATGCTTTACTCCTATATTCACAGTCATAAAGATCATACTAATAACATTAAATATACTTCTAAATTCATTGACTATTATTAAGCCCTTTTGAAGTTCTGGGGCCGTATTCATAAAGCATTTTAAGTATAAGAAATTGATTATTTACTTAAGTATAACTTAGGTAAGACATTTATTTTACTTAGGTATATTTGTTATTCATAAAACAACTTAATAAGTAATTCTTGGCTTTTATTGTGGACGAAAACATTAAAAAAAACCCATTAATTTCAGAAAGATACAACATGCACAATTATGTTTAAAGTGCTTTTATCTGAAAAACAACACTTTAATCGTACTCACGACTGAAGTAATTTCTTGCGTATCTTAAGTTTAAGCTGATTTATGAATAGGACTTAAGTTTTTTACTTAGACTTAAGCTGAAATCACCACAAACTTAAGTAAAATCTTCAACTTAAGTCAAAACTTATACTTAAGATGCTTTATGAATACGGCCCCTGCCATCTATAGAACCAACATAAACAAACAGTTACAAAATCGTAATTATTGAAAACATCTGAAAAGCGGTTACCAGTTCTCATAATAGCCTAATGTTAATGTGCAAAGAACTATTTTAACTGACTCAAAAATATGAAGAGTACCATCATTTTCATGCTAATGGAATAAAAAAAGCGGTTATCTAATATATACAACTAAATTTTGATATCGCTTAATTTTTGTACATAGGTAGTATTTCTAAATGCCCACACAGGCCTGAAATTACTACAGCATATGCGTAAACCACTGGAATAGAGTTCTAATTGACAACATAGAGTATTTTAGATAATGCTTGAGAGAATTTGCACATTTCATACTATCTCACAGACTTAATCAAACCGAGTTTGCTATTTTTACATCCTTGAGTTCAATGCTTCCGAAGGAATCTTAGATCTGTCAACAATTAGTACAGTCAAACTATGTTCACTAGAGCTCGACAGGACAATCAAAATGTGTTCGAGATATCAGTAGTACAAGCCAACGTGAAGTATACATTATATAGACCTAACGATGAGTTTGAGCCAAGAGTAGTAAGCGAGTAATCCGAATTCGAGCAAATGAAGTTTGACTATACCAGTCTATAAAATACGCGCCATAGATTTAACTACCTGTACTGTTCATACAGACAATCCTACAGGCAATCAACCATCTTTTTTAGAAATTGTTAGCCTGAAAATGGAAGTTGCAGAAACACGAAAAAAATAGCCTTCATAAATGCACAAACGGTATCAGAGCGTACAAAAAGTCGGCTCATTCTATAGAAATGACTTCAATCGTTTTGAATTTTGCCAGTCCCAAATGCAATAAATCAACACGAAGTAATTTATTTTACTTCTCAATTTTATATTTATCACCGAAAAATTACAAGTTTATATTAAAAGGTAGCAAAAATGGCGAAAATTTGACGTTTTTAGCAAAAATACACTTACTGACCTTTGACCTTGTGCTGTGACATTACTATGACCCCTAGAAGGCGACAGCCCCCCTGAAACTTTTCCAAATTTTATAAAGTTAACAATGAACATGGCTGTCAGGCATTAACAAAAAATGCCATCAAAGGCAATTTCTAGGCCTCTTTTCTGGATATATAGGCATACTATCAAAAGGAAGAGCTAAAATCATTTTTGATTAAGCATCAAAATGTGTTTAGTAAAGGTTCCAGTGATATTGGTTACTCCACAGTTGTTACACATACAATTGATACTGGTAATGCAAAACCTGTTAAAAAGTACTCATATCGCATTCCTTTAGCAAAGTGTAAGGTTGTGGAGGAAGAAATTAAGAAAATGGAGAGTGATGGTATTATTGAAAAATGTCCTCAAAGCCCATGGAATAGTCCCATTGTAATGATTTCTAAAGCCGACAAATCTATCAGGTTTTGTTGTTATTTTCGAGGTTTGAACAATGCCACGGTTCGCGATTCGCAAGCTTTACCCCAAATAGATGACAGCATAGAAGCATTGTCAGGTTCCAAGTGGTGGTCTTGTCTAGACATGAAATCGGGTTACTGGCAACTGGATATCGATGAGAAAGATAGGCATAAAACAGCATTTTCAATTCCAGGTGATGAGCAATGACAATGGAAACGTCTTGCTTTTGGTCTTTGTAATGCCCCTGCAACATTTACTCGCCTTATGCAGACAGTATTCTCTGGTCTATTGTGGAGCATAGTGATAATTTTAGTAGAGCAGCAAAACCTAATAAATGGCTTAGTTAATGAGTAACCTAGCCACAAAAAGTTACAAAACAGTTCATATACCAAAATGTTTGGCAGGGTCTGAAGTTTATCAGACTGCCAGCATAAATTGCAAATTTTTAGTGCGGACCGAGAAATCCAAGATGGCGTCTAAGACGGCCACCACTTTAAGATTTTATAGGTACATGTATATTTGAAAATAAGGATGTAAATAATTTATGAAGAACAAGAGCTGTCTCCATAGGATGACACATGCCCCCGATGGCACTTTGAATGAATAGTTATGGCCGATGTTAGAGTTTAGGACCTTTGACCTACGGATCTGGGTCTTGCCCGCGACACGTCGTCTTACTGTGCCACACATTCATGCGTAGTTATTTTAAAATCCATGCATGAATGACAAAGATAATTATGGACCGGACACGCCCATCATTGCACTATCATAAAAAATGACCTTTAACGTCTAAGTGTGACCTTGACCTTTGAGCTACGGACCTGGGTCTTGCGCGCGACACATCGTCTTACTGTGGTACACATTCATGCCAAGTTATTTTAAAATCCATCCATGGATGATTTAAGATATGGACCGGACACGAAAATTGCTCATGAAAAGTGACCTTTAACGTCTAAGTGTGGTACACATTCATGCCAAGTTATTTGAAAATCCATCCATGGATGACAAAGATATGGACCGGACACGAAAATTGCTCATGAATAATGACCTTTAACGTCTAAGTGTGACCTTGACCTTTGAGCTACGGACCTGGGTCTTGCACGCGACACGTCGTCTTACTGTGGTACACATTCATTCCAAGTTATTTGAAAATCCATCCATGGATGACAAAGATATGGACCGGACACGAAAATTGCGGACAGACCGACAGACTGACAGACCGACAGACGGTTCAAAAACTATATGCCTCCGAAGTCCTTTCGGGGGCATAAAAACCCTGTAACTTAACTATATACAAGTATTAAAACTAACAATTATACATACATTAAACATATTATATTTTTGAGGTCACTCAAGGTCATTTCAAGGCCGTAGGCAAGGTCAAAAGGTCAAAAATGGTCTAAAATTACTATTTTATCTGCAATATTTTTACATTCTCTCCAAATTCTATGACATAACTGGTCATTTTTCATATAAGAACAGGTTTGTGTGCATGACAATTTCATTTGCAATATTTTTAGAGGGGTACATTTGGCTAACATAGTTACCATGGTGAAACAAAATTGGTTCTAATATATCTGTTATTAAGATCTAGTTGGTGGATT